>NC_051162.1:19173696-19288419 GCF_013339745.2 Dermacentor silvarum
AAACGCTACAGTGCCAGCTGAAGGAGGTCAGACCGGAACATTGCGCTGTTGCATGCACGTATCTACACTTTGCTGCGGTAGCTCAAGGGAATAATAAAGCAAAACAAAAAAAAATTGGCACATAAGAATCCAGTGGGATAACATACCTGCCGTGGTGCAACAACCATGTCACAAACGCTGGCTGTATATGACTTCTACAACATTTACCTTGACTTTAAACCCGCTAGAACATGTTTGCTCACAACGAGTAGTTCATGGTATAATATATTTTTTTTGAAATGCTCACACAAACGCTCGGCAGTAACATGAGGACTTCATTCCTTCTTTCTGGGGTATTTCATGCCAAAACCAGTTCTGATTATGGGCACACCGTAGTGGAGGCTTCCAGATTAATTTTCAGCACCTGGGTTCTTTAAACGTGCGCTACAATGCAAGCACACGGGCATGTCCACATTTCTCCTCCATCGAAATGCGGCTGCCGCGGCTAGGATTCGATCCCGCGACCTCATGTTCAGCAGCGCAACGCCTTATATGACTGAGCCACCGCAGCGGGTTAACTAACCCTGCTTTTAGGTTATGCCTGCACTACTTGCTTCTTAACTACTGATTTAAATTAGCCACATCTTCACCGGTTAATTTTAAGTGGTGGTAATTTGAAGTAATACTAGTTGAGGCTCACAGCTGTTTGCAGCACACGCGAAGGAATGCACCAATACTTATTGCCCATTCCGCTCTACACGTTCAACTCACTTGAGCTATTTGCTGATGCTCGTTGCTTGAGGAACAGACATGACAAATCTGTTTGGTGACCTGACACAGACTGCTGGATCGACCCAAACTTTTGAGTGTAAGGCTGTAGGGCTGTAAGGCTGTAGAGGCTGTAGACTGTAAGGCTGTAGAGCAAGGAGCCGAAGCCTCATTCATAGTAGTAGTATCAGTATATGGGACATATTGAAGATATTATTCCCCGGCGTAGGTAAAAATCAAGTGAAATCATTTGAGGTTTGTGGTGTCTTCTTATGAGGCGGGTATGCGAGGTTCTCTTTATGTACTGACGAAGCGAATAGTGCACAATTTGTATCTATTATTGCATATATTAAACAATGCAGGACCGAGACATGGTGAGGCAGAAGATGTTACAAATTTCCTTTTCAAGGGAGCCTAAGCTGCGCTGTAGTGCCTCGAGTATATACCTTAGGCATTTCAACTGGCACTGTAAAGAACTACTTCATGGCTTCAATTCGAAGTTGCAATAAAGTAACGAGTTTCGCGAACAATGCGTGCCTCGTCATAACAACAGTCAGTTGCTTCTGTTGCGGGAGGCGGGAAGGCTGTGTCATATGTCGATAAAGGCTAGTGAGGCCCTTTATGAAACATTTCATCGCTTGCAATTGATTAGTCCTCCACCTTAGCCATGAAATTTTCTTCCAGGTGATTGCTGTTAAGGTATTCGTGAAGTATGTATAGATAGTATACATGACGCGCTGTTGTGTTAACAGCCATGAGCAGCGTTTTCTAGATGCCTGTTTCGGAGAACAGTGAAATTAAGTAGTTGCTAACCTTTTCATACAATAAGCGCACCTCATTAAGTCTTCCTTTTAAGCAGTAATAAGGTTGCCACATTTGACTAGACCAATTTAACAGAATAATAAGAACCATGATGATAGCTAATTCACTGGGCAGTGTCCTTGTAAGATGGATTTGTAATGTTCACACCAAATACCAAGACATTTATTCCATGTAAAATGCAATTTCTTTCATATATAAGTACTAAGGGAATGTGAAGTGTTTAGTGGAGCATTGTACATAACTTCGTGTGTTGAAATTGCAGACATCCTTTTTACACAAAATTTATTGGCAGCCATAGCGGATTTACACATTCCAAAACCAGTATATCCTTTCAACGCTACTCAGCTTGTGATATCCAAGCCGCAAACTTTCACGACTCACATGGTGTCAAAGAAGAAACTGCGGTTCAGGCACAACAGCAGAAAGAAGCCGAAACATCCTTCAACAAATTTCGCTCGAGCCACCGATACCCCGAGCATGCGTGTAGAAAACGAGCGCGCACGGCAGCTTAGTGAGCCGAAGTGAGCACCGTCCTGGCTATAACGTCACTCGTGAGAGGGCGCCAATCCAACTTCTCGTCACTAATGCATTGAGTGGAGATAACAAGCATAACATAAGTATCGCTGCTCCTCACTCTAAAAAAAGGCTTCTTTTCACCATTTCTGAAACCAGCTAACTTGTATTCTAATGCCCTTTTTTGCTGGCACTGCTACACCACTTCGTTCACACTGTCTGTACACGTGTGTGTTTAAGTGTTTGCATGCTTTTGGGCTAGTTGGTGCACGTTTGGGCATGGGCACCCAATACATTGAGTAAAAACATGTTCAGAAGTAATGCATATAGTGCTCTAAACTTACAAGTCTCTCTTAACAGAAGTTTGTCTAATTTTTCTTCACAGGTACCTCTGTACCAGCCACCTAAACCAAGACCCACTGGAAATGTACTTCAGCTGCATCAGACAGCGCGGTGGATGGAACAATAACCCACCAGCTTCACAGTTCCAACATGCTTACCGCAAGACTCTTGTCCATGCAGTAGCCGCATATTCGATGAATGCCAATGCAACACCACAGGTGGAGGGTATCTGCCTGCCCAGGAGTCAGGCACACGCCAGTGGCTATTTCACTGCACAAAGCGATGACGAAGGCAATGCAAGCATGAGCACACACTGCAGCACTGGGCGACCAACAGCGACTCTCAGAGAAGCTGTAATCGACCACGATTACTTTACTTTAAGTGAATATTCGGTAGAAGTAATACAGTACATTGGTGGGTTTGTTGTCAGAAGCATTACAAAGAAGCTCTCATGTGCAGAGTGTGCTCCTCTGCTTGTGTCTGACACTGTGCACAGCTTCTTGACAACTCTGAAAGACAATGGTGGCCTTATTGAACCTTCAAAATTTGTTCACGCTGCATTACATGCCTCTGAGTGCGTCATGCGTCAGCACACTGATGTGCACAAGGAAAGCATTGAGACACTCACACTCAAAGCATTTCAAGAGTTTCCTCACCTGAACACCAACATGCTTCAGCAAATACACCACTATCATGAAGAACCACAACACATTATCAACCTTGCAAAAGTGCTGCAGGCCAAATATGCAGCACTGCGACTGCGAGCTATTGGCCGACGAATCACTGAACAGAGCTGAGGGGCATATATAAGGCATGTAATGACGAAACGCATACGGTTCCTGCATCAGTAGGAACATGTGTAAGCATCCTCAAAGCATCAGTGGCTGCAAGCTGCAGATGTGAACCGTTTCAATAATGCTATTGAGAGGACACAGATAAAAGTAAGGGAATAATATCGTACTAACAAAATCAAAGACACTAAACAAGACTGTCTCACACAGGCGAAGATCAGTGGTGGTGTGAGCAATGTAGTGTTCAGCATGATGTGTTTACAAACAACAATGTGCCAACTTTAGGGTGTACACATAGCGCATACAGAAGTTAGGCCACTAGTGCCTTGCTGTCGGTTGTAAGAAATACATTGTAAGAGTCGCGTTCACACTGGCAGGACAAGGCAGAGCTGACCAAAAAAAGAAATTATGGGGTTTTACGTGCCATAACCACAGTATGATTATGAGGCACGCCGTAGTGGGGGACTCCGGATTATTTTGGACCACCTGGGGTTCTTTAACGTACACCTTAATCTAGGTACACGGGTGTTTTATGCATTTCGCCTCCATCGAAACAGATCTGACCAGTGTGAAAGTTTCACATAAGCTACCACTTAAAAAATGCACCTCGCACATAAATGCATAGACAATGTAAGGACTCCTCCTTTCTTGCTAATTGAATGGTCATTGACTAGCTAGCTTGACATTCCAGTGTTGATGTGTTCATGTAACAATGGAATGACAAGAATCTTGCAGACAATGCGCAAAACTTACCCATCAGTTACAGCATTGCATCATGTTGGGCAGCATAAGGCAATGGGGCAAGGAGTGGGGCTTTTCTGATGAAGATGGCGTTTGATCGCATCCAATTATCACGCCGTAGTCTCAATGGGGAGGGCATGAGCGAAACCGTGGTCACTGAAGGCTTACTAGGTTGGTGCTCGACATTTCCATGCTGACACTGTAGTGGAGCTGGTAGCGTGAATTCTGCACCACTGGCATGAACAAAATGAATTTTTTTTACTTTGCTTTTGGTTTTGGGAACGATAATTTCATGCGTACCTACACTCATCTGCAATGCATGACAATTTAACTGTTTATTAACAAGTATAAAATTCTGCTTGTAATACCTTGTTTTTTTGCACACCTTGATGAGATGTTGTACTTGAGAATTAGTGTTTCTTTGTTTTTTCATAAGCAAAGCCATTTCCTTCATTGATTGTACTTTTATGCAGCCACAACTACGCTTTACTTCATATTGTAGGCTGTACCTTACATTACTTCGCAAACAATTATGCCACTTCATTACAGTTACACATCACAGAAAATGTGAATTGAGGTCACTGTGACAATTTCATTTGCATACCTGTGCATGTGTTATTGTGCAGTGTTAGACTACGCCTATGTGACCCACCAGAAACCGGTTACAGCACAAGCTACTTCGTACAGATGCAGATAAATCATTACAGAATTGAGCACAACCTGTAATGCAGTTATACGTGATGCATACTCCAAAGGTGCACCTTCAATGTCTGTCACATGTAGGTTACATGTGTATTGTGCATGAATGTTGCAGCTTCACTGCATATCACCAATGTATATTACCCCTAAGTGCCCCTTCATAGCACTTCTGCCGCCATTTCAAAGTGATATATGTTGTATAGGGCGTAACACTTATTTTGTGCGCAAAGTTCAAAAGCTTGTTAGGTTATTCCCGTGGGCCTAGGAATAGGTCCACAGATTGTATGGAAGTGCTATTGTTCACAGTTTTTTTCTTTTGTTTTCTGAGCATGAGGTGTGAAGTGTTTGATTAAGTGTTACGAGTTCTCCATTGCTGTTTTCTTGTAGGCTCTCGTATTCTTTCAAACTTTGGTGATACAGAACAAACTATCAGAACACTGTGATATGTACTACAATTCGAAATGTGGGTATGTTTCACAGATGAGAACACAGTTACAGATGGTGATCTTTCCTTGAAATTTTCTTGGGTCTGTAGTACTTTTACACAACCTACTCCATTTACATATGAGTATAAGCATCTGTACACTGTATAGAGGCTACTGCCTTACATAGTATTTGTTAAACGACTGTTCTATCTGTGTTGTACCTTCAGTGTTTGGCCCCTGTTAGTTGCTTGTAACATCGGTATTTTACCACGGCGTTATAAACATCTCAACATGTTTTACTTGCGCTGAGCCGGTGCAACGTGTGACGCAGTAAACACTTGTCATGATTCTATGATAAATTACACTACAGTTACACCTATTTATGAAAACAGTTCTGATAAACGTAATCACATTTATATTGCTGTATTTTTCATGTGAAATTGTCCATGAATATGCGCTGGCTTGCATTTTCTGCTCACTGTAAGTATGCTTAGCAAACTCGCTGTCCCGTGTGATCAATGTGACAAAGCTTACAGATTTGACCACTTATAACATTAACAACAGGACTATTAGTGGCGTCTCTGCTGAAAGGACTTAAGGCAGACCAGAGCGAGAAAAGTATGAAGTATTGTAGCTGTACATTTCACCAATTATTACATTTTTTTACGGTTTATTCTTGCTTTGCGTACTTTAGCAATAATATAGCAGTGTTTTTTAGCCGAGTCTTAAATAATGATTATCCACATTTTACCACTTCATCTTCCACCACCATCATCTCATCCTCAAGCCCTTACTTTTCCCATACCAACACATTTAGACCCAGTTTCTTTCCTTGAACAATTAAAACATGAAATGCCTTACCCAGTGCTAGCCTTTTATTACCGGCTGGTACATATGTACATGATCCAACAAATTACCCTTTTGTGCAAGCATGTATACATTTCTGTAGTTAACTTGTATCTATGTTATCTATGTCTCACTGTCATCATTCTTATTAGTAGTTTCTGTGGCTTTTCACTCTTGATTTTATTGTCGTTTTTTTAGTTTTCATTATTTGTGCACTTGTTTCTATTACTTTCTCTTTGCCATTTCTTTGTATATATAGTTATAATGCTGATAAGTGTGTTTCTCCGCGTTCGTATGTTTTGTTCTAGTAAATTTTCAATTATCACAGCATGTACTCTCCAATGTCTGCTTTAGCACCAGCGCAAGCTGAAGTATGTCTCAATGAATAAACCCCCGCATGAACTGCACACAATTCCATGCAATCATGATAAAAGCTCTGGCTGCACCCTACATACCCACAGTCTTTCATTTGAAGCAAACACCGACACATGAATGTTACCGTATATTAAATTAACTTGCCTGAAACCAGTGCAAAGCTTCTTTTTTTACTCAATCTCTCAAGCCACTGGAGAGGTGCATTTTTTGCGTAAGCAGAGGCAACCCTATAGTCGCAGACATTGCAGTTAAGTTACTGATTTATTTCACATAGCTGCTGATACTTGATTTCTATCTTTGCAGATGTCACATTCACACGTGCATAATTTAAATGTAAGGATTACATTTCTTAGCATTAATTACTCAACCTTGTGAACAAATGTGTAATGATACCTGTCTAATGCATACTTCATGTATCTTATACAACTATGGGTAGACATCCAAACAATACAGAAGTTCGCACAGATATGGGGCTTGAAGTGATGAACAGTAGTCGGACAAGGAATCTCATTAAAACGAACATATCGACAAGGGGTCTCGTCTTCATCAGTGTAGCAACTGCTTTCCTAAGCAGTGTTTTTATGTACATGTGTCTCTCTCCCCTACCCTCAATGGGGGAGGAGAATAAGGCAATGCATGGTAGCCAGTAAACCAGTAGTGTACATATAAGCAGAAGCATTAATTAATTCTTTATACTGAGTACTATTATCATTACTGCTATGTTTTTGTGGTCTTACACCTGGTTATGCCAGGGCTGTTCATAACCCCGACACTGATTTAATTCATCGATTTGCAGTATATATATATATATATATATATACACGCTTCTTTGTACTTTCTCACGGGGTATTCCCTATTAACTCCCTATGATACACAGTTTAATACCTTTTTTTTGTTTCGTTGATATTTTTTTCGTTCCCATAGCATGCAGTGTCTTATTATTTACATTTTTGAATGGGACATTTATACATGTTCTTTGCTTGCAGTTTTCATTTTTACTCTTAACGGAACATTAATGGCTAGAACTCAGCTTCTCTGACCACATTATGTCCTCCCAATTCCCTTTTTGCAGACTTAATGGGTTCCATTTGCATCTGAAGTTACATCTGTCATGTAAATTGTTTTTAGTTTCCAATTTTTATCTCCACTTCTTAAAGAACCTAACAGTATCCCTACTGTTCTTCTTTTCATAACTGCAAGCCTCCCTTTAACCCTCCCCTTTAATTTCCAGTCCACTCTTTTTTAATTACCTACCCCCACACCGTCTTATTCTCCTCCCCCAGTAAGGGTGGAAGAGGGTCACCAACACATACAAAAAATGGTGCTAAGGAAAGCAGTGGTTGCCCGGACGATAACGAAGTCCCCTTGTCAAAATGTTGGCTCAGGGACATTCCTTGTTCAATTACTGCCCATAACTATGGGTACAGCATGCCTTGTATTTAACTTACGTGATGTAGCCTTCAGTATGGTAATCCCAGCAGGCACTTTCTCATGTCACTAAGCACATACTGCACTAGAGCTAGCATATACATTTCAGCAGGCTAAGCCAAATTTCATGCCAACACTTACGGGCATCTAGCCAAACAAAACCTAGGCAGCATTCACACCTTTGCTGTAAATGCAGGCAAGTTGTATAACAATCAGGTTACTGCTGTACAGAATTTTTTTATTAAAGTCAGCTGCTATTATCTTCTTACTTTAGCATCGTCAGCATCTATCTTGCAATGGAACTTCTTCTATGGGCTGTTAAAGTCGCTAGCATGCATGCTTTGTGCAAGTGCCCTTTCCTCAGATTATAATAAAATTACAAGGCCAGCACTAACCAAATCAAAATGAAGACAATGACACCAGTATTAGTACAGGTGCCAGTGCACAGTTGTCTACAGAGATAGTCTAGTAATGTGTCACATTCAGCTAGTATCCACATACCTTGGCAAAACAGGCCTCACTTGTGTGCCACGTTGATGTGCCAATTGCAAACATCTGAACTACTTCGTCCCCATTAGACAGGCTTTTCCTAAAATGCAGAAAACGATGCTGCAAACCAGGTATGCCATACATAGGAATGTACTTGTACAAGGCCGCAGAACAAAAAATGTGGTCATGCCAAATGTACTTAATGAAACGCAAGAAGGAGAAAAGGGAACCACAACTGATCATCACATTAGGTTTCTTAAATAACAGAGAGGTATATACAGCTACTTGTATGCTAATAAGAATTGTAATAACTGCCTGTTTTGTACGTCATCAAAGAGGAATGCCGTAATAGTTGCACTTGCGAATGTTGGCAGTAGGGCTATCAGGTATTATGCTCTTGTGGTGCTACTATACCACATGTTTGAAAAAAGTTGACTGTTGGGCTAGTTGGTATTTTGACATAAGAACCATCTTGAAATGCTGCGCAATGCAGCGCTGCATTTGCAGCGCCTGTGTTCGTCTTCCTCTCTGTTGTGCCGCATTTCAAGATTGTTCTTATATCACATGTCCTTGTGTTTTCTGAACTTTTATTTAAACCAATGCAGTAGTGAGAAGCCCCACCTGCATTAAGCATAGAGATGTGTTTTGCACAATAACATTCTGCGGTTACAGTGCATTCGTCACTAGATTATTCAGTGTTCCCTTCCTAATTCTGTCTTACTGTGTTTTGCAAGCAAACCAAAAAAAATGTGCTTGATTGTCCTATTTTCCTTTTGCTACGATTCCTTCAACTGTAAATCTTATGTACACCCTGGCAACATTACAAAAATGAATGACTACAGCGACACATATACACACTGCATTTATGTTAATACTAATCTCTTAACTAAAAAGTATAAGGAGTCAATTTCATGCGGACATTAACCAAGTTAAATTGCAAGGAGCAATGACAGCACGACACCACCACACACTTCCAGGTTTTGCAATGCACCAATTTTATGAGCAAGGAAGGTCAACCTCATTACTATAGTGTTTTTCTTTCTTCATCTGAGCTACAGTATTTGAAACGCACCATTTTCTTTTTCAGTTATCACATGCAACATTCTTCCGTCAGTCAAGTGGCACTGCGTTAGTAAACTAGACAGGAAAGTAAGAGCAATCGCAAGCTGAAATATAAATGAAAGCTGCAAGCTTTCATATAATTATGAATGGTGTGCGCCGGAAACGTATGCTGCATACCCCCATAATCTTACGAACGTAGCTGGTACGGATTTCTATGGGCTCGTGTAAAAGCGAGCGTACTTGACACACTACAACGGAACCACAACCGATCAGACATCCCACAAAAAGCCATCACTAGATGCAGTATCGCGACGCGTTACAATGATCGCATACGCCGGCCCGATCAGTCATCCCAGGAATTTTAATGAAATCCGCCACTGAAACTTATTTGTGGGGATATGCCACGTTTTCTACGTGCTTTAAAGGTTTTAAGCAGAGAACATGTGCGTAGTACTGTGCTTTAAAAAGAATTATGGGGTTTTACGTGCCAAAACCACGACATGATTATGCGGCACGCCGTAGTGGGGAACTCCGGAAATTTGGACCACCTGGGGTTCTTTAACGTGCACCTCAATCTAAGTACACGGGTGTTTTCGCATTTCGCCCCCATCGAAGTGCGGCCGCCGTGGCCGGGATTCGATCCCCCGAGTACTGTGCTTGTATGTTACCTTCTTTTCGATCTTCTGAACTTTGATAAAGCGGCTAACGCTACGGCGTCAACCTAACACACTTAACAAAGCAGGGTCAAATCAGTCAAAACACGTTCTCTCACCTTTTACGATGCCGTCGCTTTCTCGTCAGGGCTTCGTCAACACGCCGCGACACAAGCATCGTTCTAGCCGCTAGCTCAGCACGCTATCGCCATAGAATAAAGAACCCTATCGCTACTTCGAGCGACCGAACAAAACAGAGAGCTCGAGAGTTTTGCGTCGCACTGCCCCACCGCGGATTGTAGCAACTGCGCTTGGAGCAAAACTAGCGAAACCAAAACTGACAAAAAAAATACCTGTAGACTAGTTCGCCAGTCAACAGAATAGCAATCCGTAGCCTGTACTTCCCATCATTCCCATGATAGTTGAACGATCGCAGCGCCACATTGCCCTCTAGTTATAGTAATATGAAACTCTATGTATTTCGCACACTTTATGAGGGAGTGAAAGCTTGCTAGGGCCAACCTACAATCGCGCCCATCTCGCGTGCACGAGAGAGAAAGCTTCTGTCTTCTGTCGCGCGCGAGGCACGGGGGGGGGGGGGGGGGGGGGGGGCGAGGGGTGCTGCTTACGGCGCGACGACGCGGGCACCGCATCTTGAAAGTGATTTACGACGTGGACAAAGTGCGCACCCACACGGGCCTCATCTTCAACGCGATCTGCGATGTGGACAAAGTGCGCCGAATGCTGTTAGCTCCGTATGCGCTGTGCTTTCGATGTTTAGTTCGAGTTCAAGCGAGAGACATCGCGAAGATCTATTCGTTTGCTGCTGCCAACGCGGTTCCTCACTCCAGCGTTTTAACAGCGAGTTTCCGCGGTCATCGAACGAGTTGTTTTCATGTTTACCTGAGCACGCGTGACCCCATGCTTGTTAATTGAAGTAGTAGGCGAATGTTTGCAAGTTTATACAGCCGATAAAAACAATATACTTGCTTTGCTTCGTATAGCTGTCTACTATTTGCTGTCGCAATCGATGCTTAACTTTTCAGGCGAAACTGCGACTTTTTTGTTTGCATTGTTAAATAGCGCTTGTTTTACGTTTATGTAACGGTATTTCCCTTACTTAGCCAATGCCTTCCTGAACGCATGCAGTGTACTCATAAATAAATATATTTAGAAAAATGAAATAAACATGCCGTATACAGGCATGCGGAATATCAACTAATATATTTGTGTTCGAAGTATTAACATTTTAATCATCACTGTTTTTAGTTGTGGTTAAAGTCTGCTTGGGAGTCTAATAATATAGACGTCAGACTCTGGAGTTTTGCAAGACGCGTAGCGCCACCTGTCGGTGCGAAGAGGTAATAATTGAGTAGTGCAAAGTCGGACTCCCTTGCTAAGTTGCCTAAGCCGCTAGCGAGTGCGAAACAACGATTTAACTTAATTTTTTTTTCATATTGCGAATGTTTTGCGCATTTAACAGCCAGAATGAGAGCTATGAATTTCTCCGCTAGTCGGACGTGCCGCCGAACTGCCGTAAAGTTCTTGTTGGCTCACTCCTTCTATGGCGATGGCGAGCACGACGGCAACCGCGACAGCTCCGCGCGCTACGAAGAAACGCCGCAATCGACGTTACTGTTGCGTTGTAAATTGCCATGAACGTGAAGGACTGAATAACAACGTTCAGTTTTACCGATTTCCATCGCGGTCGTATGAAGGAGAAAGGAGAGAGCGCTAGATACGGGCCGTTCGCGTGTTGGGTAAGCGAATTACTCGCATTCTCCACAACACAGCCGCTCACATGAGAAAGTGTGATAATGTTGTTCTGCTGTAATTGTGTTGCGTAGCCCTCACGGGGGACTATGGAAACCAAGCGAAAACTGAGGAATCTGCAGCCGCCTCTTCGTTGGCAACAGAATAAACAAAGTTGTGAACCATCCTGCGTATGTGCCATCGATGTTTCTACCTGTTTACACACGTCCGCCTCCACTTTACTCAGCAAGTGTAACGGAGAGATTTGGCAGGTCAGTTAACCAAACATTTTGGTTCCTTTATGAATTCAAAATCATGTTCTAGGGAATTGTGGTATCGCGAGCTTATTTCTAGTTTCGGCTTTTTCGATACAACGAGCACGTTTCGCAATGCACTGAGCCCTCTTGACAGCGTTTTTCTTTTTTTTTTTTTGTAATCTGAGCAATAAAGTTGCTGTGGGAGCACTGGATGAGTAATTGCGAAGTAACGCATGTGTTTAGAAAAAAAAATGTCGCGTTTCTTCACATTAATTTGTGCGCGTGTGTTGTTTTAAGCGTCTGCTGGTTTGTTTTGCCTTCGGTTGTATCCCGCGAAAGCGGACACGCACGTATCTCCATTTGCAGTAAATACAAACGGAAGACAACCGTGAAGAAAACATTCGAAGATGCGCGATAACACGCTCGAACGCCCAGGAAGCGAGAGCTGAAGCGAGAACGCAACTGAAAAGGCGAAGGTCGCCAGGGCCGTCCGCCCCTGATAAAGCGAGCTTTGTACCACTGACCGTAAGCTACATAGTTACCTGACTTAATCATATATGTACTTCATCGCTTTGACATTATGTACGTACCCAAATTTAACACATTTAGGCGCTAGAGAACGGACGTCGGAGTGCTTGCCTCGAACTCGACGTTGTACGATGCTCGCTGTACTTGCGAGTTGCAGCGCGCCGAAATAACACCTGAAACTTCTTTTACATTGTATACGTACTTCGCTCTGCTCCCTTTCCGAAGCGTGGATGGGCGGAAGAAGCTTTCCAGGTCCTTGATTTTTAGGAAACCGTGCCTTTACAAAACCGAAAGACGGGGCTCTATTGTGGCCTATGCAGCTTCGCTTGCGGACAGCTCTCTTTGCACTACTCAGTTTGCGCCAAGGCTGCGATGGGGGCGCTGGTGGCGGGTTTTTCCGCAGCGCCGCCTGGGCAGAGTCTGACGTCTATACTAATAAACGAGTAAATGTTTCATAATTTATTATTCCACGCTTTGTGGGCAATTTCTCGTTCTATTGAGCCTTGAGTCTGCGACGTGCAGCAGGCAATAGCAGGCCAACTCGCACAGCAGAGCAAACAAATTTTCTTCAATAAAAAAAAAAGCTTTCCCAAAGCTTGCTCCACCTTAGCTGCAACATTCTTCGTGAGTGTGCACTTTTGAGTGATATTTTACCACGAATAATCGCCTTTGAAATGGCATAATTTTTCCAGCAAGTTCGGTTTGTCCGTTTGCGGACAAAGCCCGCACAAGACACATAGACAAGTAAAAAAATGGACTCTGGTGTTATCTTTTGAATGCCTTCGCCTGTGAACTGCTGCATGTCAATACACGCAACTCTTGTTCCTGTCAGTAAGCAGTGTTCAAAATTTTAGAATCACACAGCAGTGACCCTCAGTGTGTTTAGTTGGTGACTTAGCACGATGAAGCGCTGCAGTGACAACTGCCGCAGAAAATAACACATAAAATAAATAAATCAACATATAATCAATGCAATAACTATTTATTATTTAGTTGATTTTGAGATGTACGTAGTGAAATTACGGCATAATTATGAGGCAGGCCGTGTTGAGAGGGTCCGGATTATATTTCACCACCTGTGGTTCCCAAACGGGCACATAGATCTGAGTACACGAGTGTTTCTGCCAGCGGATCACGCTGCGTGTTCCTTAACTTCCTATCACAATGGCGAGATGCACAAACAAATTGCATTAAGTATTCTTTTTTTTTCTGGAACAATAAATGAATGGAACTCCCTGCGGGCCGATGTATTCCTGTCCAATAACGTACCACATGTCATTGAAAAACTGCATGTCAAATAAATGTGCGAGCGCGAGAGTACTTTCATGCGTGTTAGCTGGCGCATGACAGAGAACACTTGTGTCTATCTTCGCTCCGTTAGGCCTGAAAAAACTGTATAAACTGGTACTGCAAATATTTCTCACCTTTCAATTCAATCCCTTGCATTATATGCTTGTAGAATGTGTGATTTTTGTAGCGTTAGCTACACTGGCCTAGCCAAGCCCGTTTCGCGCGGCACATCAAGAGCCGTGATGCGCATGCGCAAGGATCAGTGATGTCACACGGCTTGCGCACCGGAGCCACCGGAGCCGGCACCTCTCGCGCACTCCGCCGCCGCCGCGCGCGACTCACCGCCGCCGGTCTGTGCATTCCAGAGGAGTGACGTCGTAGCCGTGGTAGACGCACTGGCGCCGGCGCGAGCTCGCTGTGGAGTCGCCGTCTGACACTGCGCTGGAGCCGCTGCGCTTCTGACTGGCGTTCGCCAGTGTGGTATAGCCATGGAGAAGGAGAGCGCAAATGCTGCTCAACAGCGCAGAAGAACGGAGAAGCTTGACTCATAGGGTCCCGAAGTAGTTGCCTGGCAATTAGCGGTTGAGCGTAGGAGACAACCAGGAAAGCTAAGAATAATCAGCTGAACCTTTGCTAACGCTACGTATATCCTGGCATAGCCGAGCTAAACCACTGCAACTTTTTAAATGTATTTTATATCATTCTTCAATGTATCTCATATGCTTCAATGTATTTATTATTTCTTATGTATTTCTTTGAATGTATGTAATCTCATTACTGTATGAACTAATTCTCTCCTGTCTGGGCCACATGTTGGCCTGCAGTATTCTGTAAATAAAAAATAAATAAATAAGCAAACGCCGACAGCAGGGGGCGACTTCTTCAATGTTTCGAAATCAGCTCACAAATGCATAAACATACATCATCATCATCAGCAGCAGCAGCCTATATTCATGTCCACTGCAGGACGAAGGCCTCACCCTGCGATCTCCAATTAACCCTGTCTTGCGCTAGCGTATTCGAACTTGCGCCTGCGAATTTCCTAACTTCATCATCCCACATGGTTTTCTGCCGTCCTCGACTGCGCTTCCCTTCTTTTGGTATCCATTCTGTAGCCCTAATGGTCCACCGGTTACCCAACCTACGCATTACATGGCCTGCCCAGCTCCATTCCGTCCGCTTAATGTCAACCAGAATATCGTCTATCCCCGTTTGTTCTCTGATCCACACCGCTTTCTTCCTGTCTCTTAACGTTACTCCTAATATTTTTCGTTCCATCGCGCTTTGTGCGGTCCTTAACTTGTTCTCGAGCTTTTTTGTTAACCTCCAAGTTTCTGCCACATATGTTAGCACCGGTAGAATGCAATGATTGTACACTTTTCTTTTCAAGGACAGTGGTAAACTCCCAGTCAGGATTTGGCAATGCCTGCCGTATGCACTCCAACCCAATTTTATTCTTCCGTAAATTTCTTCCTCATGATCACGGTCCCCTGTGAGTAATTGACCTAGATATACGTATTCCTTTACAGACTCTAGATGCTGACTGGCGATCTTGAATTCTTGTTCCCTTGCCAGGCTATTGAACATTATCTTTGTCTTCTGCATATTCATGTTCAACCCAATTCTTACACTTTCTCGATTAAGGTCCTCAATCATTTGTTGTAATTCGTCTCCATTGTTGCTGAATAGGACAATGTCATCTGCAAACCGAAGGTTGCTGAGATATTCGCCGTTGATCCTCACTCCTAAGCCTTCCCAATCTAAGAGCTTGAATACTTCTAAGCATGCATTGAATAGCATTGGAGAAATTGTGTCTCCTTGCCTGACCCCTTTCTTGATAGGTAACTTTCTACTTTTCTTGTGGAGAACCAAGGTAGCTGTGGAAGCCTTGTAGATATTTGCTAAGATAATCACGTACGCCTCCTGTACTCCTTGATTGCGCAATGCCTCTATGACTGCTGATATCTCTACTGAATCAAATGCCTTTTCATAATCTATGAAAGCCATATATAGAGGTTGATTGTACTCCGCAGATTTATCGATTACCTGATTGATGACATGGATATGATCCATCGTAGAATATCCCTTCCTGAAGCCAGCCTGTTCTCTTGGTTGGCTGAAGTCAAGTGTTGCCCTGATTCTATTGGAAATTATCTTGGTGAATATTTTATACAATACTGAAAGCAAGCTAATAGGTCTGTAATTCTTCAATTCTTTAACATCTGCCTTCTTATGGATAAGTATAATGTTGGCGTTCTTCCAGCTCTCTGGTACACTTGAAGTTGTGAGGCATTGCGTATAAAGGCCGCAAGCTTTTCAAGCATGATATCTCCTCCATCTTTGATTAAAGCTACTGTTATTCCATCTTCTCCGGCCGCTTTTCCCCCGGTCATGTCTTTCAAGGCCCCTCTAACCTCATCGCTAGTTATAGAAGGAGCTTCTGTATCCGGTTCATCACTGTTTCGAATGAAGGTATCTTAGCTGTTTTGGGAATTCTATACTGAATTCTATATTGACTTGTACAGTTCCTAAAACAGCCAAGATAACCCAGATACATATAACCCGGAAATTGTTAAGTATAGTGCGTTTCCGGCGAATGACAAACTCTTGCAGATACATTCGACTTCTACATGCCAACGTGAATGTAGCGCTACTATGTGTGTGGAAAAAATTAACCAATTTAGGAATAAATAATCACAACACGCACATTTGCCATTCGTAGACAATCAGCCGTCATTGCCAAATCTGCAAGAGATCACATGACAGCGCAAAAGCCTCTTTTCTCGACTCATTAAAGCTGCAGCAACAGTACCGGTACGCCCGAAAATCTCTGACACATGAAAAGCCCTCGGTTGCGAGCGCCGCCGCACGGGGAAGGAACCGGCCACGCCCACAAACGAATTTACGTTCTCTTCGTGCGAACCGGACGGCCGGAGTGAAACCTCCTCGGAGGCCATGAAACCTGCTTGGCGGCAATCTCGGAGGCCATTGATAAGGACGCCAACTTCCGGCCACCACTACGCAGCGGCGTGAATATCACGTCACTCGCGGGTCTGACGGGGGTATTACAGAGATTACAGTTGTACTCTTCGAAAGCTTAGTTTAGGACGCCTGGATAAAATCAAATTCTGGAGTTTTACGTGCCATATCCACGATATGCTTATGAGGTGCGCCATAGTGGGCGGCTTCAAATTAATTCTTACCACCTGCGGTTTTCTAACGTGCACCTAATTCTAAGCGCTCGAGCATTTTTCCATGCAATCTCAAACGAAATGCGGGAGCTTGGTCGGGAAACGAACATGCGACATCGTGCTTACCAGCGCAACGACATAACCACTAAGCCACAGTGGCGTTTTGGTTGCATTCGTGACTGTCGATTGTCTGAGTGTTGTCTATACAGCACCTGTCAAAATCATGTATAAAGAATTCACGCAGAAACTCCTCCAGGAGTATGGGTAAGCATTGTGCGACTTGCTTATCAGTGTTAAGACACTTGATCCGGCCAGTACGAACGACAACGCTGCGGCGACACAAACGGGTGTGGACGGCGGCGCCAGGTGTGGTGATGACGTTTCGATCACCAACAGCCGTTATCGCTGTTTAACTTCCTTGTCCAACCGTGTGGAACCATTATGAACCGGGATCAAAGGACTCCGGGGGCGGCACGGATCGATCAAGCGGACTCAAGCACGGCCACGCGGACCGTATCTTGAATGCGATCTGCAAAGCCTACATAGAGTGCCGACTGCTGAGAACTCCGCGTGCTGTGTTTTCGGCGCTTCGTTTGCGTTGAAGCGCCAGGCGGCACGAATGTAAAGTCGCTCGCTGCGGCGGCCTCCATCTTGAAAGCGATCGTATTACGCGAGGGACGGACATACGGACAGTTTTCTCGTACAGTAAGCACAGAAACACTTGTAAACGCATTCAAAAGTTACAGGCGTGTCAAAACAGTGTATAAAATGTTTGACGAGGAAACGTATCAGTGACTCACGCGGATGGCGTGGTAATACCGCTCTTGGGTGAGCTTGCGTTGGAGACTGATTGGCTCGGCGGGGTTACTTGGAAACTCCCGGGTTCCTTGTATGGCAGTTCCACTGCCGTGGCACAAAGGTCGGTGCACTTGGCGAACCGAAAGCCTCCCATCTGGTGCACCATCACTACGGACGTGAAGTTGCCGTCGGACTCGTAGAATATCTAATATCTCTCTCGTGTCCGTGCGGTCGTCGAACGCCTGCTTCCACGAGCCTCGGAAGTCCACCACGATAACCATGCACACCAGGGAGCATGGGGTGATGCAACCTGCATACGTAATGAGCTGTTATATGACCAAGAATTCAGTGGCCTCAAGAATTGCGCTAGATGGTTCTACGTGGTACTGGGTATAACAATGCAACTTCTTGATCGAAAGCAAAAACAAAAGAAAAATAACACAAACGAGGACGACTGCTTTTTTTGCCGTTGTTGTAACTTGTCTTCGTGTGCGTCTTTTTCCCCTAGTTCAGGAAGTTAGTCTATTCTAATTGAACCTCACAAAGAACTACTGGTAGCTTAGAAACCGGTCACATCTGCAAGTATCATGTCCCACAAAATGAGGGTTAGTTTTTTACCATCTAATTAGATGGTCATGTTTTTTTTTGGACGGTTCCACGCGCATTAATGCGCGTGGAACCGTCGAAGTTTTGCAGTTTGATCTGGAAAAAAGTGAATTATGGCGTTTTATGTGCTAAAACAAAGATCAGATTATGCTGCACCCCATAGTTGTGTACTACGGATTAATTTTTACGACATGGGTTTCAATAACGTGCACCTAATGGTGCACGTTTCCGGCTTCCGGAGAACGCTTCCGGCGTTTTGCCCGAATGATAACCCCGGTGCTTCGCCCACTCATCATAATTCGTGGATATGCGGTGTTTCTCTTTCTCTTTCTCTCTCGTTCCCGACGCGCTCTCTCTCTCTTTCTCTCTCGTCCGTAGCTAGGGGCGCTGCGGTGCACAAGGGTGTTCAATCCCGACGCGCGCTCTCTCTCTTTCATCCGTAGCTAGGGGCGCTGCGGTGCACAAGGGCGTTCATTCCCGATAGATTGTACTAGACAATGGTCCATATTCTAGTACACTCTATTCCCGACGCGCGCTCGCTTTCTCTCTCGTCCGTAGCTCTGGTTTACCCGAATGATCCCCCGGTGCTTCGCCCACTCATCATTATTCACGTCGTGGATATGCGGTGACTTTTTCTCCTTTCGTCTCCCCTAGGGCGCTAGAAGATGCACAGGGCAGGCGGCAAGGAGGCAAATAGAAGGCATGGCTCTGCCTAAAAGTTTAGCGTCTCAGTGGCGAGAAGCTAAACGAGAGGGCTCGGCGTGGCGCTCCCTGGCGGCTGCAGCGACCACTCTTCGCAGCACGCCGCTGGAATCTTGGAGACAACGCAGCTACGCGCAACTGTAGTGTCTAGGCCGGCTATGCAAAGACGAAATGCTTTGTCTTTCTTTTTGAGCTCGCAGACATAAATATTTAACGTTTATATACCTCAAAATTAGCAACAATAGTATTAGTGAGAATGTTATCGCGATCACGAAATCAGCCAATGGCTGTTGGTGATGATGACATTGCAAAGGAAGACAAAACAATTTTTCCTGGCTTTTGACAAAACATCGTAAATAACCTGCAGCATGCAGTGCAATCGCATTTGGCTCATAGGTTCACACGAGCATTCTTCTACAGATCGGCTTCATTCTCTTACTATGTTCAAGAAGTGCTTGAGGGATCCTTTAATGAAAAGTGAACTTCATTTTGTCCACCGGATACATCGAAGCCACGCCCGCCCGGTTTTTGCACCCTTGGATATTTGGCGAGCCTACATTCTCAAGACGCGTACAGCTTTGAAACCAAGACCAACGCTGAACATGTTTTCGCAGCGGCGTGCGCTTCACACCTGAGCTAAGTACGATTATACACTCTCGACTTTTCGGCAGAAGCCTTCAAAACAACTTTGAAATATAGCATAACAACCAGCCGGACTTGTTCCAACCGCATGAAAACTCGTCTGATGTGAAATATCTAATCTCCGATATTGCAATATCGGAGATTAGATATTCAAAAGTTTATCAGCTTCGAACAATAGCAGCATGCTGCTATTGTTCGAAGCTGATAAAGCTCCATGCACGCAACTAATGAGCCCTTAGTTGTTCAGTTCGAGTTGGATTCTCGCTTCGAGTGTGCGAACTGAAATTGTGCGAGTCATGTCGCCCATGCATGTCCAGTAAAAACAGAGGACAAACGTGATCGGCAAGTTGGGGTGAGGAGTTACCCATGAGCTATTAGAGAGTTTTAGATTATGCGACTCAAGCCACACAGAAGCGTTGGAGGACGCTAGCCACCGAGCGCACATGAGATACCAAAGCGAGCATAAAAGAGCGCGAAGGGCCCACAATGAAGTTTTCGTCCCCCAACGCTTGGGTGCGGCTTGAGTCCCCCTGACCTAAAACTTTATATTTTCGGCCACTTGACACCACAGATACCAACTTTTGGTACGAATTGGCTTTGTTTGTGTTCTCTCTCACTCACATTCCGTGCAGTGCTTAATTCTCGCATTGCTTTTGTGCTTCAGGAGTTCGTAAGTAATGTGTTTTTAGTCCTTTAGCAACGCTACAGCTTCAAGCACAGCACAATGCATAAACGACCCGGCAAACGCTCTGTTAGACGCGCAGTATAACGTGGCGCCACCATGACAGAGCTGAGAACGAAAAAAAGAACGCACTGTATTTAAATATCAAATACAATTACAGAAAACGCGAGCACATGCGATTTAATAGAGCGCCGCTTGGTGAAGCAGCGAAAGATTGAGGTTAGAGCGCATAGCTGTTTGGTGAGCAGTTGGTCAACTATTGTGCAGGTGTGTAATGCGATGCTTCCGACGTCGTACCCGCTCTTAATGTATTGCGATAACCAAATAATAGACACTCCTGGTGAATTTTCGCCGTGGTCATTGCGTCGACGTCGCGGTGATGTTCCGTATAAAGTTCGAGTGTGATAACATCATCCATTAGAATGTAAGATATGATCTTACACAAATGACCCATGCGCGTTATCAGCGCGACATAATGTTCTCGGCAGCATTGCAGCGAGCATAGTTGTTCTTTTTTTTCAGGTTTTTTTGACAAGACAGATGACGGTTCATGTTTGTGGACGAGATGTACCCTAAAGCTGCACGTTTAGGGTATGCACCCTAAAGGTGCATACCCTAAAGAGTAGGGGTATGCACCATAAAGCTTTGTGCACCATATGCACCACCAGTAGGGGTATGCACCATAAAGGTGCATACCCCTACTCGTTTTCCGCGTAGCGACAGAGTTCTCTCTGCTAATTCCGGTAAAAAAGGCTCAGTTGAAAGGACCCATTCTACAATGGGACCCAAGTGGCCCACAATGCCTCCCACCCTGTGGCAGAATCTCGGCGGGATCGAAGGCGTTGGCGTAGAGGCGAGAGTAGTGGTCGGTCTCCTGGCGGCTCTCCTCGGCTGCCTGGGCAAAGTCCCAACTGAAGCTCTCCAGGCGCAGAACCTCGCTCGCCTGCGTCTCCGGGTCGATGGTGACCAACGTCTGCTCGTGGTGCACATTGTTCAGGTAGCCCATGTCAAAGCGTCGTTTGCAGTCGCTTCGACGCCGGTTCGGGATTTCACGGTCACAGTTCTCAAAGTACGCACTCACCTGCGGTCGGTATTGCATAAAGAAGTGCGCATACATTGAAGAACATAATTTTTGCAGAGACACGAATGTCAACTGTAAACCAGCAGGGTTGTGCATTGCTAGAAAAATCGAGCGCCTACGACCATTCACCCGACCCCGCATTTTCACCAATGGGACCCGCGTACAAGATATCTGCAGGCGCCTAAAGCCACGCATAGCGTAGATAAAGAATCCGCCTCAATTCCACCCTGTAAAAGTGAACGTACAGCCAAGCTGGTGCTGACGTTCCTCGACGTTACCAAACTAACGCTACTATAAGCAACGTACGTCACGTGTACACGCACGTCTGCGGAAGTGCAGCATACATGCTCATTCTTCTGGGCCGCTCTCCAAACGCGAATGTCTTATTTAACTAAATTAATCTTTAAAAGTGAATTCGTCATAAAATGCGTATAGTACGACACACGCACACAAGCAGCAGATATGATAGCTCCGGAATGTTATGCGAATATACGTGAAAACACAAATCTGTTCTTGTAGGCCCTCCGCATAGCGCAAGTGCCTTTTCTATAACTAATTGAACTTCCCGAAGTAAAATGTGTCATAAAATTTTAAAGTACGACTTACACAAAACCTGCAGACATGGTATTATCGGATTGTAATTCCAATATACGAGAAAACATAATTCTGTTTCGCGGGAACTGAAACACAAACCCCTTTTCCAGGGGCCGTTTTTGGGATGAGCACGCCGTGAAAAATCCCAACTAGAGGCTAACAGCGTCGTTGTAAAATTCGGCAGTGTCTCTGGACTGCTTACGTGTGGGAATGCGAAATCATTATAGTCGCTTTGATGAAATGTTCTTTGGGCCCGTGTCGCAGGAAATGCGGTGTCGGCCTCCGGCGCCAGCGTCGGTGAGCGAAAATTCCCGTACATATTTAGGTATATGTATATATCACGCCTTCCCATATGACATGCAGTATATGCGGTTTATATTATCACAACATCCTATCACTAAAGTTGCTCATACTTTGTCTTACATTCTTGACAAAGCTATTCCTCGGGATTTTGAGAATGGCAGCCCCCAAACAAGCGTCATGAAACAAAACACCGACAGCGAATGCTTTTTATCTTCAATCTTCTCAGACTTAAATATTAAACGTGTGAAGCGATAACAAAGCTCAAACAAGAAAATTGGGTACTTTTATTGGCGCAGCTGTGCACTGCCTCCGGGATGGGCGAAGAAAGAGGTTTGAAACATGCCCCATACGGAAAAGTAGTGGTGAAGTCGGTAAAGCAAGCATTTCAGGAAAGCAAGCGTCAAGAAAAGGAAGCAGGCCTTATCATTGCGCTTGTCCCTTAAGAAACTACAGTTCAATTACACTACGCATATAAAACACACAATGGCGCTGAAAGCACCGATTTCACAGTCGTGATAGTCAAACGCACAATATCAGGAGTCTGGAACACGCGAAGTACGCCTATAAGCTAGTTGTGTGTGTGTGAGAGGTATTCGATGCTTTCAAATAATGAATTGAATAGCGTTCTAGTGGGTTCGCCCGGAAGTCTTGGCGTTCTATTTTATCAATTATATGGACACTCCAAGCGGATTTCTGCCGTCGCCGTGAGGTCGCCTACCGTCCCTCCCTCCAATGTTTTCCTTTTCTTCCTCTTTCCTTTACCGCCACAATGGCATCTCGGCGTGAGCAACGCCTTTTGTCCATACCTTCCACGATTTGGATTTCTTGATTTCTAACAGGGCAGTTAGAGTAATCAGCCTTGTAGGCTCCATCGCAAAGGCAGCACGTGTCCGATTGAGCCGAGCAGTCACTAGCGGAATGGCTCTCCCCGCATGCACAACAGCGAAGGCTAGATTTACAACCGCCTATGCTATGTCCAAGCGCCAACAATTGCGGCATTGTAATGGGCGCGAGGCAAGCGGATCCACTCTGAAGATCAGAGGCCAGACCTTTATCTCAGTGGCGCAAGATGTACCTGCAAACATGGCAATTACTGATTCCGTGGGTACACGTGCATTGTCCACCAGTCTGTTGCACCGGTAAACAGCAATTGCACCAGCCGCAAGGAGCTTTTCCAGGGTCTCTGCCGGACTTAAATTCGAGTCCACAACACGAACTATTCCTCTGGTGCAGGCAAGATGCGGAGGGATGAAGACACTTACTTGCAATGATCCAAATGATGAGCACTTAAGAAGGCCATACACGCACGCCTGGTCCGGCGATCGGCAAGCACTCCCACCCCTGCCAAACTGTCGTACATCGGTAATGTGCAAGTAGTGATGCATGGCCGCCTGAAGCTGCGCCTGCACTGCCTTCGGGTTGTTTAGCCGGATGGTTCCTCCATGCAAAGGCACCAGTGCCACAGGAATGCCGCTGACCCCACTACGGAAGAAAGCTTCAAGCGGCATTTGATCAGGTGGTAGGGAGGCCGACCAAGGCGGAGATCGCCCCGGGCCATCCCCTGGAGAATTTGTCGACATCTGTGGCACTATCTCACTATTTAACAATTAAATTACCCTCAAAACGATACTTAGCACCAACAATCAGGGAAATAAATCCGCCCGAGACTTAGCCGAAACCCCAAGAGCTCACATTTCGTAGAACCAGGCCAGGAACCATGTGCTCACTTTGCCATGCCAGTTGCCAACGTTGCTTGCTTGATGATGATGATGATGCCTCAATCAATGGCACAACCCACTGTGGGGGATAGGCCACGAACCGGATGGCATTATGATCGAAGTTTAAGATAAATTAGTTTAGAAATAAATCAGTAATAAAAATTAAAGGAAAATAAGTGATAAGTGAAAGCGCCGGGGAAAGGACTGAACCTTGCGGTACTCCTCTAATTTGTTTGCACCTCAAAGACAAAAAGCCGCTTTTGTAGCAGTAGAATTCTCTTTCACTTAAAAATGAATGAATCCACGCTATTATATAACCAGAAACACCACAATATGTTAGCCGATATATCAAAACTGTGTGTTCCACGGTATCATATGCTTTAGCGATATCAAGCGTCACTAAGGGCGAATATTGCTTATGACGTCGAGCAAGTTGTATCCGGCTTTCTCTTTCTAAGTCGACATAGGCATGCCAGATAGAGCAGCCAGCCCTGAAACCAATCTGACATGGACTAAGAATTAAACTATCGTTTACAAATTTCATGATACGAAGGTGAATAAGCCTCTCAATTAATTTTACTACATTTGACGTAAACGCTATAGGCCTGATGTTCTCCAATGTATACCCTCCCCCTTGTTTCTTAAGTATCATTATACCCTCCCCCTTGTTTCTTAAGTATCATTATTACTTTGGCAAGATTGCACTGCAAAGAAATCCAAGCATATTTAATCGAATAATTTACCACATCTAAAAGAATGTTTGGCGATTCCTTTAACAATATTTTTAGCATTGCATTTGTGATTCCGTCAGGGCCAGGTGCTGTATTTGGCAAGCATGCTGCAGTCTGATTGAGCTCAGATAATGAAATTGAGGTGAAGCCATCCGAACAGTCTAAAGCACAATGAATTGTTGGAAGCCGGGCTGCACATCGATTTTTTAAACCTTTGGCAATCGCTTCTAAAGAGGAGCTCATTTCTTGCGGGGTCAAAACGATGGAGTCTAATCTTAACGGCATTGGTAACGCCATTCTAGCACGAAGAAATGCGAACAGAGCTCGCTTGTTTTTTGATTTTGATAGATAATCGTAATGCCTAATATTATATTTATCTTTGGCTCGGTTAACAGTACGCCTAAATACACCAGCGTGAAACTGATAATTTTTCCAATTTGTCGGGCATTGATTATGGAGAAGTGTTTTCCAGGCTGCTTTTCTTTTCCTATAATAACGCGTACACTCATCATTCCACCAACGACAAGCGGTGCGTTTAGCCGAAGGGATGAGAAATTCAGCTTGCTTCCGGGAACCCTCAAGGACCGAACAAATCGTTGAAGCGATTGCCTCGTCATTGGCATTGGCAAGTTGCGAAACGGATGCAAGCAAGACAGACTAAATTTATTGTGGTTGACAAATGTGCACGCCTGGCATTCTAAAGATGTTATTGGACACATTATTTCAAATGACAATGGAAGATGATCACTGTTGGTTGCTGAGTCAACCGCTAACCACGATGAAACATTGAAGCCAGCTCTACAAAATGCTAAGACTAACACTGACCGAAAGTGGCCTCTAGCAAATGTCACATGTCCTGTAATCTGGCATGAAAGGTTACTATCAATAGCCCATTCCCATAGTCGCTTACCACAATATTCTGTTTTTAGACCCCACGACACGTGATGTGAATTAAAATCTCCTGCGAACAAAACTTCTTTTCTACAAGCAGCTAACGCCCTATCAAGTTGACGCGTACTTTGTGCACCGGTGGGGAAATAGTTATTAATAATTGAAAATAGTTTATACCCTGGGAGACATAAGTCTATCGCCAAAATTTCGCACTCGGAGTCCATGAATTTAAAAGAAAGGTTTGCCTTATGACAAATTTTATTGGAAACAAGTATCAATAGTCCTCCGCCTCGCGGGTTACGATCTAATCGGAACGAAGGAAAACCTTTCAAATGAAAATTTTTCTCTGGTGACAGCCAAGTTTCCTGAAGAAGTATAACATCTGGAATAAGCTGATGAGATAGGTAAAACAAATATGTTAAAACTGAGAAGATAGAGCGACAGTTCCACTGCGACACTTCAACTGTCCAATGGTGTTGATCGCACAGCAGCAGCAACTGCCGCCTTAAGAAAGCTTTCTTTATTCATAGGCGATGGTTGACTCTTTTTTGGTTTTCGTTTCATAAACTTCGAAATTGGAGATCCCATGCGTTTGGGAGCTCGAGCGTCAAGTTCCATATCTGTGACTGTAAAGGAGTCTGAGTAAGAGGACTCACCCTCGCCTGATTGAATTGGCGGAGTAGTGTCCGTCGAGTGATCTTTAAATGTAGAAGGCGCTTCTACGTCGTTGCTAGGCATTCGAGGTGTGGCCTTAAGTACTGAGGACTGTAGCGGTGCCTTAGTGGCTTGCAACATTTGAATAATCTGATTGGAAATGATGTGGGCTAAGCATTCTGATAGGCTGGATACCAATTTATCCACAGCTTTAGTCATTGCCTTTTCCACAGCAGCGTCAATTGCTTCCGAGAGATTAATATTCATACTTGGAGTGTTACGGGTTGTAATACCAGAGTATCCGAAGGCCCTGTCTTTAACAACTGCAATTGCATCTCTTCGGGAGCAGCGACGGCGGTCGATTATTTCAAGAATTTGAGTTTCTTGGGCGCGAGCTGAGCAATTCGAATAGTCTGCTGTGTGTGTTCACCCGCAGAGGCAGCAGTTTTCAGATTGCGCAGAGCAATCACTTGAGGGATGACAATCTCCACAGGTGCGGCAGCGTAGGCTCGACTTACAACCTCCTGCGCTGTGCCCGAATCTCCAACAATTCTGACATTGGATTGGACGTGACGCGAGTGGTTCTACATGGAACACAAGAGGCCACACTTTGATTTCGGACGGACATGATGTGCCCACAAACGTGGCAATTACTGACTCAGTCGGAATCCTCTCATTATTTACAAGGCGATTGCAACGATAAATAGCAATGCACCTGCTGCGAAGAGCTTGTCCAGGGTTTCAGTTGGACTTAAGTGGGAGTCGTACGAGGCCGTTGGTGCACGCAAGGTGAGGCGGGATAAAAGTTCTCACCGGGATGGAAGCGGATGAAGTGCATTTCAGTAGATCTTCAACACAGGTCTGGTCTGGTGACCGACACAATATGCCTCCGCGTCCGAACGCTCGCACTGACGTGCGAGCCATCGTAACCAAGGCAATGTTTGCACATGTAACCCTGAGCAAACGCGTTGCTTGCTTGCTTGCTTGCTTGCTTGCTTGCTTGCTTGCTTGCTTGCTTCCTATGCCATGGCGCATACCCACCACGGGGGATTGGCCAAGAAGCCGGCGGTTAAACAGGTGGGTTGAAATTATGCAATGAAACTAACTGATGTTAGAGCCGTATTTTATTTTATCTTATAGGGAATTAGTGTGCTTTTTGGAAGGAGATCAAGGTAGAAGGTAATAAATTTCAATCAGTTTAATTGGAATTTACGAAATTAATAAATAATCAATCAGTAAATAATGTAAATTGGAATTTTGTAGAATAATAATAAACAATATATCAGTAAATTAACTTGGTATTCTCCTTGTGTCACCGAGGAACTCGCATACGGCCCTGCATACGTTCCTGTGGCTAAAACCCAGTGTATCTGCCCCGAAAGATAGAATATTTTCAGTGTTTATAGCGATGCCTAATTTTCGGAACGGAATTTCGAAGTATTTCTTTTTTCTGGATTGCGAATCGGCGGCAGTTTAATAAATAATGATCAATGGTTTCAGGTTCATTGCAGAAATGACATAGAGGGGACATCGCCAGACCAGACCTGTGTAAATAAAAATTTAGGGGTGGAATACGGAATCGTAATTTTGTAATTGAGATTTCCAGTTTACGTGTGGGACACCATTGATTATCCCAAGGGTAAAGCAAATGCTTTAAGTCTGTGATTTGAAATGTCTGTTTTGCAGAGTAATTTAAGATACATAGTTTTCTAAACCTAGCTGCGGTGATATAAGCAGAAGGCGGCAGAACATGCATGACTGGTCCCTGTAAGAATGTACGTGCGAGTGCGTCGGCAATTTCATTTAAAAACAAACCACGGTGACCTGGTACCCATATTAAACGCACCAGACGTAAGGCCGAAGGGATTAATCTTTCTAGTTCATTCAAAACTGTATTCTCTGAGGATGAGGTGAGTGCTGTGCAAACTGACAACGAATGAGTTACTATTACAGCTGTCGAAGAATTTCCAGGAAGTTTACGAAGAGCTAATGTAATTGCTAATAATATTGCCTGAAATATAGGTGTAAAATCAGGCAGTCGCATTGAATAAGACCAGGATAGCGCCTCAGAAAAAATACCTATACCCGCTTTCTCGTCATACTCTGACGCATCCGTCACTATTACAGTATTGATTTTCATTTGCGCTAAATGATCTTGCAGTAATCCGCTTAGATATTTAGTTGGCAGGAGTTTAGCATTGGAAGGAAATATGTCATCCAATTCAATTCTAATAGCATTTACGGGTTTTTTGAGGGGAATGTTCTTGCGTATCTGAACCTTTAATGGTTCTATTTGAGTTTGCACAAAAAGACCCTGCGGATTGTATAGACGGGACCATGTTTGTTCAAAGAAGGCAGATCTTTCCGTAATAAATACATACTGCGATCGTCTCAATGAAGATGCGTAAATGTTTAAGTAGGTTTTTCCTGTAAGGATGAGGAATCTCATAACGAGTGTGGGTAATCGGGCTTCTTGATATAATACATTATTAGCAACAAATTTTGGCAATCCAAGACAAATCCAGAGGGCCTCTCGCTCTAGAAGAACGAGGGGTTGATCTTGCATGCTGGACCACCAGAGAAACAAACACACCCAAATTCCTATATGGGTCGAACATACATACAATAAATCATAATGAGAATGTCTCCGCGTAGGACAGAGCGGCGGTGACCGAGTTTTCGAATCATGCCAACAGCGCGCGCTGCCTTAGACGTAACATGTTCGATGTGGTTGCCCCAACTAAGTTTTTGATCGTATATAACGCCTAGATACTTATTAAGTCGCGCTGAGGGATTATTTCTTGACGGTATTGAAGGGAGACATTAACCGGCATATTTAAGAGAAATACAAGCAAGGCACTCTTGCTAACATTGAATGTCATACGAATATCATCA
Organism: Dermacentor silvarum; assembly: GCF_013339745.2. Lineage (NCBI taxonomy): Eukaryota > Metazoa > Arthropoda > Arachnida > Ixodida > Ixodidae > Dermacentor > Dermacentor silvarum. The sequence continues at coordinate 19,202,945 of NC_051162.1, forward strand.
AGCCAATCTTCAAGTATTGTTAGATATGATTGTAATATTCCTTGCAGAGAGTGAATGTCACTCGCTGACGCAAAGAATGCAACGTCATCTGCGTAAACATACACTTGTACATCATAACACAGTGGAATTGAGCTCATTAGAATATTAAACAAAATGGGAGAAAGAACGGAACCCTATGGAACTCCCCTGGACTGATTATATTTTGACGTCGAAACACCGCCTTGTGAGCAATTGAATTTTCTACATCTTAGAATTCATAAATCCAATTTGTTATATATGGAGGAACATTCATGTTCTTTAGTATATTGAGGAGAATGATATGCTCTACACTGTCGTATGCCTTAGCTATATCAAGAGCCACTAGCGCTGCAAACTGTCGCCTGTGACGAGCAAGCTTAATACGTCCCTCCAAATCAACGTGCGCGCACCAAATCGAGCATCCCGGTCTAAATCCGATCTGACATGAGCTCAGTAATGTGTTAGTAGCTAAAAACCTCATTATACGCATGTATAACACTCTTTCTTTTAGTTTCATAATGTTATATGTTAATGCAATGGGCCTTATGTTGTCCATATGCAATCCCGCTCCTTGTTTCTTAAGTAGGGGGAGAATTTTAGCAAGCCTCCAATCTGGAGGAATCCAACGGTTCTTTAGGGAATAGTTGATGATATTAAGTAGGTCCTGTGGAGATACGTCAAATAAAAAAAAATGTCACAGTTTCGCCCTAAGGGCGAAGCAATGAATGCGATAACAACACAGCAATGTCATACGAAGTAAGGTGAGTGGCTTTGGTAGCAATATGAATTGTAGTAAACATGGGCTGATTAAGTAAGCAGGTGTGCTGCGGCGTAAGTAGACCGACATGAAGAGGGACTCGATGACCACGAGAAGGCGCGTGTGAAACGGTGGTGTTGATGAGAAACGCTTCCCGTAGGCAGCGCGTGCGAAGGGACACACCTGTAGTGCTGCACTGCCGATCCGGGCAGCATTGCATGTGTAGCGTGCGTTGGAAAATGTGGCCCGACTATTACTAACTGAATGAACAAGCGTGGTGTGAGCGCGCACAAACAAACATGAATAGATCACACTGAATGAGTGGAGACGACTGTCAAAACGCTGGCAGCGAGCGCATACGCCGCCGCGGCGAAGGTACGTGCTGTCTATCGCTTCAACGGAAACTGAGCGGCGAATGCACGGCGCATAAAGGTCAGAGCCGTGTGGAGATAAGAGACGGTGCGGGAGAGCGAGCGACGAGCGCGGTTGTTGGCAGAGTAGAAGTGCGCCCCCCCCCCCCCCCCGCGCTCCCTCCGGCGCTGGTTTCCCGCTTCCTTGCTGGCGCGTGGGTGATTGAGTGCGTTCGCTCTCCGTGATAGCGCGCGTCCCCGCACGCTTCCGCTCGGCCATACGGCGCGCGGCGAAGATTTTATCTATAGGGAACCTCACGGCGACGGCGACGGCAGAAATCCGGTTGAAGTGTCCATATAATTGCTATCGCAATAATATTTTTAGCATGCTGGTTGTTATCCCATCTGGACCTGGAGCTGAGGCAGGTAGCAGTCTTACAACGTGCGAAAGCTCTTCAATCGTCACACTTATAAAACTGTCCACGGATGCAATCTTGACAAAGTTCAATTGTAGCTGAGCTGTAAAACGGTTTTGTAATCCTCTGGCAATATTTCCAATGATTCTGATAATTCTTTAGGCGATAGGATTACTGAATCAATATTTACTGGCGTTGGTATAGCCTTGCGAAAACGAAGAAACCTAAAAAGCGCTTTTTTATTGCCACTCTTCGACAGAAAATTATATCGTTTTTCATCATAATTATTTTTTGCTAAAGATACTGTTCGTTTAAACATAGCTGCAGCATACGTATGGTTACTCCAATTTGTAGGGCATTGGTTAAGAAGAAGTTTCTTCCACGCAGCCTTTCGGCGTCTATAATCTCGTGCACAGTCAGGCTTCCACCAGGGACAGCCAGAACTACCTTTTGCTTTCGATACTGCAAACTCAGATTTCTTTAGGCTAGCCTTCAAAACCGCGCAAAGGCGTATAGCTTTAGTATCTCTCTCCATACCTATCAAAGATGCTAACGTCGACTGTAACGTTTTCTTAAATTTTGAATAGTCTACAAATACATGTACTTCATTATCTAAAGAAATTAAGGGGCAGGCAGTAGCCATCAGTATAGGACGGTGATCACTACCTGTGGCGTCATCAATGACAGCCCAAGATAAAGATGATAAACTTGAGCTAGCAAATGATAAGTCTAAGACAGAGGACGACTGACAGCAAACAAAAGTTGCAACTTTAGTATTTAAGCAAGTAAAATTGTTCGAAGAAGCCCAATCCCATAAACGTTTCCCGGATGCAACAGTGCGGAAGCCCCACGCCCCATGATGTGAATTGAAATCATCCGTGAACAACGTGTTCCTTTTTGCAGTAGGCCAAGGTGACCTCAAGTGAACTGACATCTTGTATCCCAGCAGGGAAGTAGGTATTAACTACAGAAAGTGGTGCGCAGCCTGGAAGTGTTATCTCTAATACTAAAATTTCGCATTCAGGAGACGTATTCTGATATGAAATTTTTGCTCTATGACAAATTTTAGATGAAATGAACGAAGCCAACCCTCCACCTCGGGAAGGCCTATCCAATCGAAAGCAACGATAGTTTCTTAAGTGAAAATCTTGACCAGCTGTTAACCATGTCTCTTGCAACAGTATAATACCAGGAGTATGTTGGGTAATTAGATATAATAAATCAGTAGTAGCAGAAAGTATTGACCGGCAATTCCATTGGAGTACCCTAAGGCACCCTATGTTGACGAAAGCTGAGCAGCAGCCACTGCTTGCTCCAAAATGCTCTCTTTCAGAAAGTCTGTCCAATTAAGCGAATTTTTGGCACACCTTTTTGTTTTGGAGTTAGTAGGAGAATTAGGCAGTTTGTAAGTAGGAGATCTGGTGCGTTTGTGAGTCGGAGGGTCCATGGGTACATCCTGATTGTCTAGCGACTCTGATTCCGAGTGAACTTCTTAATGAAATTGTTGTGAACTTGAATCCCGCGCTAAATCTGTGCTCGTGGAGGGGAGTGATTTCGGCAATTGTGATTTAGGAGACTGAGAAAGAGTGGAGATCTGATTTTGGACATTACATTTTGTTATAATCTGAGATATCTCTGAGAATTGCGTAGACAGTACTTGCGCCAATGAGCCTGTCAGATTTCCTAGAAGCTTTTCTATTGCTTTTTCAACAGCTTTCTCTATTACGTTTGTGATCGTCTGGGGAAAAAGATGGGTCCATACTGAGTGAGTGGCGGGCTGTAACTCGAGCATATCCCTGCGTTCTGCTCTGAATTTCAGCAAGAGCTTCACGATGAGAGCAACGTCTCCTTTCAATTATTTCAACCACTGTATTATGCGAGGTTTATAGTATTATTTTGGAGTGTCCTATATGAACTAAACAAGGAGCTTTATTTACGTTTGGTTAAAATTGGCCGCGCAGGTTATGGGTAATGTGCAGGCGAAGTGGAAAGTGTGTTGTCTAATTACGGCGTTAGCGGCAAATTACGAACGCAAGCAATCTGCAATGCGAGAAGTGTCTTTAATGAACGACGCAGAATTTATTCTGCTGCCATGGGGAGAATTATAAACGCCACCCCAATAAAATGCAGTGAAGATAGGAGGTAATACTATGGCACATACGTACTAATTGAAATGAGTTAGGATTGAATACAGCAATTGTATGAAATTTTTTAATAATATGCTCGAAAGCCTTGAAGAGGGACAAGGTTTCAAACGGGCATGTTATATGTGAGCAACGTTTTCATGTGTGTTGTTTATTTAAAGCAGCTGAGATTCCAAATACAGCTACTTGAAGAAAACCGCCTCACTTGAAACTGGGCTATGTATCTGCAATGTAGCAAAGGTCTGATGATTTTTCGTTCTGGAAATGCAACTATGAAGACCTCTTCCTCAAGAGCTAGCTTAGGTGAAATTCCGCAGTTTTTGTTTTGTTGTTTTTATGGAAAGAAAACTAATTTATTAAAACAACAACCTCGCGACGATTTGTTGCCACCGCGTGCGTTAGGTGAACCCGCGGTGTTGCAGAAGAGGAAAAAGAAGAAGACTGTTTCTGCTTGGCGGCTTCTTGCTCTGAGATCTCTTCCGAAGAGCGGTAGACCGTGAGTAAGACGACGAGATTTTCGTTGAAACTCTATCAGTGGAGTGTTCAAAACTATGCATTCTCAGAAGACTTTAACTGACCATGTCCAAATATCTGTATACAAATCTATCTTATCTATGCCGTCTTCCACTCATCATTGGTTGCGCTTGGTTATTGCGATACACAGAGTTCGTCATCGTGAACTTATCTGTCTCCACTATTATACAAAAGGCTCGAGTGTCTAGAAAGTGCCAATAAAAAGTCCATTAATTATTGCTAACTGGTATTCTGAACCTGATCTTATTAGCAGTAGACTACGCCCGCCTCGTCTTGTATCTCCTCTGCAAGAATACCACCTTCGCTAGACTCATAAGCATTAAAAAGAAGAAAAAAATTTTAATCGGCATGTTAAAAAAAACACCGTGTGCCTATGCTAGAAATTATCTCGTTATCACTTCAACTAACATTCCGCCACCACTGTCTTCATTTGCTTTCGCACGGCATGTCTTGACTGTCTTCATTTGCTTTCGCACGGCATGTCTTGAGAAGGTGTATTGTGAAGAACAGCAGGTATATCAATTACTCGTCCTACATTTGCGACACTCGAGCATCTTCTATTTCGCTAAGCGTAAGGCGTCGCTTGCTAAAACTGCATGCAACGTTACATATGCGTAAGGACTGATTTCTGGGGTGTTAGGTGCCTAAACCACGATTTGAATGTGAGGCACGCCGTAGGGGGGAGGGGGGGATGACTCCGGATTATTTTGACCACCATGGGATCTTTAAGGCGCACCCAATGCACGGAACACGGGCGTTTTGGCATTTCGCCCCCATCGAAATGACCTCGTGCTTAGCAGCGCAACACCGCACCGTAGCCGCTAAGCCTCCGCGGCGTGTACATGTACGTAACGAAATGCAACGAAAACTTGTAATGCTACTATCTCTCATATCTTCGCATGCAACCGAACAAACCACTTGCCTTACGTCGTTATTGCTGTGTAGAGGGAGGAAGTCATTACTGCACAGATGGTGCACAGACGCTGTGGTCGCGCCACGCATGACACAAACGGAGCTAAATTTTTTCTCTCTCTTGCGGTAATAGTGACCACACTCGACAGTATATTTGTCGATCCGAGAGGGAGTGGTCGCATTTGAGAGAACTCTCTGCCATATAGTTGGTATAATTCATCAAACTGAAAGCTGTGCTCATTAGTGTACAGAACTCTGTGAAGTGTGCAATTTGATGATTACTCGGCTATAGCACCCCCGCGTTTGTCAGGTAGGATCCAGAATTTTTGTGAATGGACTCGGGCAGAAGGACAGAGGGATAACAATCTGCGCCCACAATATTTGATCACAGCGAGCCCAGTACGAATAGGTCTAACCCTGCACGATTGCAAGGGTGGATCCTCCCCTCTTGGCTGTATCACAAGTTAAGCATATAAGCTTTGTAATGCGTGAATAAATGACCCTTGTCGATTTGTTCACTTCATTTCTGTAGAATAGTGTCCATACACCCTGAACAGCACGCACAAGATGTTTTACTTACCCCTTTGTTCGGCTGCATTCCGGATTCAACCTACACAATGTTTTTGAGTCGAACTCTCTAAGTTTACTTTCTCTAAACTCGGTTAGTAAACACCTTCAATCAATAAACACCCCCCTTCGGCTGCGTCCTCAATTTAACCTACACAATTTAGGGGGTGTTCAACTCTCTACAAGATTACTTCCTCTAAACACGCCCAAAGCGCTTGACATTTCTCTCCTTATCTCCCATTGAATGACGCAGATCGATGCCGAGAAAACCAGCGCCTATTTCGCCCGTTTTCTACGTCTCCGGGCCGACTTCACCTTTTACTCACACGAGCCGCGCCACCTCTGCGAGCGCCACCACACCTTGCGTACGTTAAACAACGAAATGTGACATTTCTATTAGCGTAGATTGCTAAGATAGAGGAAATTTGTTGCGTGACATAGCAATGCATCATAGACAGCTACCAGCCGTTCGCGCTCCAGTAGGAGTGATCGATCATTGACGGGAAAACGGCAGAACGGCAAGCTGACGGGGGAGGGGGGGGGGGCGTGTGTGGCGTGTGTGGCGTGTGTGCCTTCATGTGTGGCGTTACACGCCACACATGAAGGCAGCGCCATCCATAAATGAACGAGCTGTTGACTCCGAGATCGAACCTGTGGGGCACGCCGGTGGGATCTCGGTTGCCACAGGACGGGAAAGGCATGCGGCGAACTTAACTCGGAAAGGGCAAGTTGAATGCCAAGTACCACGCAACTAGCGACGCAACAAAAGTTTAATGAATGCTAATTAAATCATAACTTTTACGTTTTTGCGTAGTCGTTGAATGGTAGTTGACTAAGGAAAATGTAGGAAAATATAAAATAGAACACGAGATGATGTGTAAAGCTGAAAAGCGGCGATTAATCTAGCGCTAGCTTTCCTGTCACTCGCTAGATGTGCAGGAGTAAAAAAGAACTAACCGAAGCCGACATTACAATATAACACAAAGGAGAAACAAAATGAGACAACGGGGTGTAGTTACTGTTAAATTGTTGGTGTTTCATTGTGAAACGAAATAACCAACTTGCGCTTACTGTGATAATCGTAATCGCAATTTTTTGCGCATTATTTACTTGCTGTCTGCCTGTGTACGTTATTCGTCAGTTTTGTGCTTTGTAGAGTTTTCCTATACCCAAATGTTTTGGTCTTTTTTTCTCTGTTGACTTTTCACTCCACAACAGGGCCTGATTTCTTCGCATCTTCGATCGACCCCTTCAGTGCTTCGCATTGCCGCCGCAGTGGCAGCCACCACAGCGATTCTGCTGGGCGCATGCGTCCTGGTACTCGTCGGTGTTCTAGACTTCTGGGGACACTGGGACAGCATGCTGTGCACCACGACGGCCTGCAGCGAGTTCGCCAAGCTCATCGCCGACAGTGTAGACCAGTCCGTCGATCCCTGTAGCGACTTCGACGCGTACGTCTGCAGTCGCTGGCGAACGACGCGAACGTACTCGGTGAACGCAGAGCTGGTCATGCATGCGGTAGACGTCATGACCAAGGTCGTCAGCAAGGACACAGGACCGGACAAAACCGTACAGACGAACCTCGACAAGGCCGGGCGCTTCTACCACTCCTGTGACGTGGTCTGGCGCGGCGAACGCGATGAGCTGCCCGTGATTCGCGACTACTTAATGCGTGCGGGTATCGTGTGGCCTCGGAGATCGGCGACGCCTAACGTTGCGCGTACGCTATTGAGCATGAGCATCCTGCTAAACTGGCCAGTAGTGGTTACCATGTCTGTGTCCAAGCAGACTATGTGGATCAGCGTGCCCTACTCCTTCTTCGTGGCTGCGGAAGAAAAAGGCAGACTACACAACGATGAAATGCGGAAACGAAGCTTCGAGTTACTCAAAACGCACTTCTCCGAAGGCCACGATGAAGAGGCTGTCACATTCAAGGACACCACTGAATTGGAGGAGGACTTCTTTCATCCCCTGGCAGACGCCCGGAAGCACACTGGTCGACAACCGGTGAATAATACAGATGAAGACAGATGGAATTACTTGCTCCCGGAATTCAACCTGACCGCGGTGAGCAGATTCCAGAGCGACAGCGTCGATTACGTGACGACGTTCTTCGACCTGTGGAGCCAGTCAGGTGAAGCGAGAACTCACCTTTTCGTCTCCTGGATGGCAGCGCGGTACGTCAGTACATTCTCCAACCACGTGCTCATCTCCAACTTCCACGGCACAACAAATTACGAAACGATCAAATACAAGCAGGTGCGGTGGTGCTTCTCACTCGTCTACAATTTCATCGGAGACTTGCTGTTCGCTCCGTACAATGCTCAAGTTCTTCTCCCCGACGTACGCCTGGACGTGGAACGCATTGTCCTCGCAATCAGAAACGCGTTCGCGGCGCGCCTCGCAGCAACGAGAACATCCAAGGCGACAAAAAACTACACGGAGTTCCAGTGGTCCTCTCTCCATACCGTGATGGCCGTTTTGAAACAAGCCGCACCTGAGAGCGACAACGCCAGTGCTCTTGCTGACATGCTCCTTCCCGATATGCACGAATCGCTGGCGAGAAACTGGCAGGCCGCGTGGAAATACTGGTCATCGGGAATCGGAGGCCACGTTCCGCGTGTGCTGGGATCCTTGGCCGCGATGCACTTCGCGCTGTTCGAATATTGGCGCGGCGACTTTGTCCTCATCCCCTACGCCCTCTCCTTCCCGCTGTACGACGTCAATTTCGTGGACGCCGTGAAATTCGGCGCACTCGGCGGAGTCGTGGCCAGAGCTTCGGCCGGACTGGCCCTTTCGCACTACTTTCGCGACAGCAATTCAACCCGCGAAGCTTTGAACGAAGCGCTGAGGTGTACCAACAGCTCTTACCGTGAAGGTGCGTGGGATACGCTGAAGGACGTAGCGGCTTTGAACGTTCTGGCGGACACGTACGAAGCGCACGGCTCGCGCTACACCCTGGCTGGCGTGAGGGGCTTCACGGCGACACAGCTGCTTTTCGTCTCCTGGTGCTTCGCGAAGTGCCGCGGATACTCGGAACCCCTATCCGACAAATGCAGCGCCGCCCTTCGCCATGTGTCGACTTTCAGCTCGGCTTTCGGGTGCTCGTCAGGCACCCCGCTAAATCCGGTGAAAAAGTGCGTCGTCTTGTAACTGACCAGCTTGCGCTTTGCACCGAACAGGACGTGTGTGCTGTAATTTAGACGCAACATCGCTACGAATGTCGTGTATTTATGTACAATAATTTTATTTATGTCGGTAGGTAGGTTTTAGTGGATACGAGTTTGTGTCAAAATACACAATCGCTACTTGAAACCTCCTATGGTGCTCGTCTACGGCAATAGGCTTCACTTTCTGATGTTTTCATCAATGCCTCTGACTTATTGGCACCACGGTCACGCATTTCTTGTATCGAGCGATATGCTGGCCTACGAGGCTTAAGCACTGTGTATATTTTTTTGTTTAGAATGAACGCTAGCTACGCCATTTTATGTGTTGCAAACTACTGATTCCTTCATTTTCTTCTGAAACCAGAATTGTGCAACAACGCTGCTGTTATCAATGCCATAACCGGTGTGAATCACCAAGGCGCCTACTTTTATTTCTCTCCATGAACGACCCGCTAATCCTTTCCCAAGAAACAGACATCTGTGTGTTCGTGTCATATATATATCGCCACACTGCCGGGAAGCTCACGGACCAGTACCACGAAACATAGGCTCGTCTGTTTAACACCCTTGTTTAACTGCACTTTTGAGCAATGGGAGGCCATCCACTGCAGCGATGAGCCTGACCCGCTGCAATGGCTCGTCGGTCGGGCCCTGGCAGCGGAGGAAACCAGAGGGTGGTCGGACCAGGCTGCCACCCATCCGTCTCGTATTTTCATCTCGCGTAAAAATGTTTTCAATGAATCACTTGCCACGAGTAGCCAAGCTCTCCAAAGTAGCAAATGAAGTGACGAAGCTGATAAACGCGAAGAAAGAGACATTTGGAATTATAGCATCGGAAAGATTGAGCAAGCAATAAAATTCCGGCAGAGCCCATGTGGCGATGATCGACGAAGTTGATGCAATTACCCTTAAAACATCTAAGGGATTAGCGTGTGTCGAAATTCCTGAATTCTGTGCAGCCTTCATCATTCTTTTTTTCAGAAATGTGATATGTCGCTACATTGTTCGAGTAGTAATCGTATTACCGTCGGCAGTTACCCTGAGATGAGTTCTGCCGTAATTTCTTTCTTCTGTTGCCTACGTCATCACCACGTCTCTTTAGGTCAACGCTCCTCGCTCATTTAACGCTCTGGTTTCATGGCTTTTACTTCACTTCTCTCTCCATAATCAGCTGCTTTTGGTATCGTCGTTTTAACTTCACTGTAGTAACTTTTTAAATGTGCAAACATTTCTACGGTTACCCAACGTGAAAACTGTCTGAGCGTCCATCCGTCCTTTGCGTAAGACGATCGCTTTTCAATATTCTAATGAAAAGTACTACTCCTCTTGCCTCTTCTTCTGCTTCTCTATGTTAGCACTTACCAATGACACGTGTTCATTTACTGTATCTAGTGTCACACGCCTAGTTCCGCAGAACCAAAGACCAAGTTGTCCATTCGGTCACATACTCAATTGGCCAAATTGGCTTGAAAAACGTTAGATAGAGGTGGTCATACTGAAAAACTACGTCAAGCTTCCAAACATTGCTAATTGCATTAAATGGGGGCAGCATAAAATCAGGGAGAAGGAAACATTGCATACGCAAAATAAAAATGTATGCACTGCAAAATAAGCAGGGCATGAAATCAGTAATTCTGGTGCTATAGCAAAGACAGCAGATAACTTCTATACTAACATATATCGAGCAGCCACTTAACCTTGACTGGAAGTGGTGACTGAAGTTGCACGTGGAAGCAGAGATGGGTCGCGACTGCACACCCCTCAGATCATATTCGTAGAGGCACAGCTAAGATCCCTCAATGTGCAAATTAAACGTAATCACCCAAAAAGTCAATCCAAGAGAAACCTCCAAATTGAAATTGACAATATTTCCCATCGACTGCTAAACTAATGCCATTTCAATATTTAAGTGACCAATTACAAGATTACCTCTCTCACCAGGAAACAAGCAATATAATAGCCACTGATGCTTCAATGTTAGACCATAAGGCTGGCGTAGGCAGTTTTTCTCCTTCTCTTAGTTGGTCCTTTTCTATTCGCATTCCGGATTACACGCCTATTTTTCATAGCAGAATTATTGGCGATTGTTTTAGCACTGCGCAAACTGCCCCCGAATCAATTGTCAGCTGTCGTAGTAACAGACTCTCGGTCGATATGCGCGTCGCTTTCCTCAGCAATGAATACACCTATCTTAAATGTGTCCGAAAATTTAGTCCCCTACAATGTTACAAAAATTTATTTGCTCTGGGCTCCTGGACACTGAGGTTTATACTTAAACTAAATGGCAGATTTATTAGCCAGAACATCTTTAATTGAACGTGTGATTCATATTTTACCAGATACAGCTTACATCACTGCATCGAGATTCAGAACGTTTTGCCTAGGAAATGACTTAAGCAAATCATCGCTGATTCCATCTACAGACTTTCAGCATCTCGGTATTGGCAGGAATAATCAGTGGTGTCCTTCTCGGCAGTTGGAAGTTACATACTCCAAATTACGCTGTCGCATCCCGGAATGAAATTTCTATTTACATAGAGCTGGTCTGACGATGTCCCCTCTGTGCCACAATTGTAAGGAAATTGAAACGATGGACCACTACTTTTTATTATGCCGACGTTATTCAAACCACAGAAAGATAATACTCGAAGCTCCTCTCTGCAAAATTGGATTAAGAATAAATGCGCCAGTATTATCATCATTTGGGGCCTCCACCCCGGACTGTTGTCACAGAGACGTTTGTTGCGCAGTGTTTGAATTGTTAACTGAAACAAGACGATTACCGTGCTAATTATTGTAACTTTATTCTACCTATCAGATCAGTATTCATTTCACTAAACTTTGTTTCTCCAAATTCGTTAGTTACGTTGTATTTATTCTGTCCTTGATTGTAACCTCATTTAAAATTCACCCTTCAGTTTGTCTGACAGCTCGCTGGCACACTAGTCTGGTTATACCAAAATCTTCTTTGTTCTTGCTTTCTTTTACTTTGCGTTTCTCATTTTCAAAAAGAATTTTCTTTAGCTATCAACTGCCGCCCGATTGTTGGCCTATCTCCTTCAGTAGGTGCGAGCCATGATAAAGGATCATCATCATAAGACGAGCTGAGCAAGATGTGTACTGGGTAAAAGTGGCAGCAGAAGATGTAAAAACAGTTAAATTAATAAACGATGGACGGTATAATAGACTTATGAAGCTTACCGAAGGGCCATCAGGCGTAGCAGAGAGTACTTGTTTAAAATGATGAGTTTACCAAGTCAGGAAGCCATTTGAAGGACGAAGGACGAAGTTTAGGCAAATCCATGTACTAACCACAATTCTCATTCTGGCTGAAACACCCCGCTTACAGCTCTCATAGACACTGGCGCGAGTGATTCCTCTAGTAATTATTGTACGAAACTACGGCTTGGGTGGATGTTGCTTGCTTGCTTGCTCTATCATGGCGCATGCGTTGAAGCGAGAGGCAGCACGAATGGTAATTCACTCACCGCTGCTGCCGCTCCTTATAATGTTAGCGTCCTGACAGCGAGTGTTCGTGCTCATCGAGTGAGATGATGTGTTCATGTTTGGCTTTGCACGCGGTTATATACCATACGTGTCAATTTAGTTAGTAGGCGAATTTTTACAGCAGTTTATGCAGCTGATAAAAAAACTACCCTTACGTCGTATAGCAGTCTAATAATTTGCTACCGCAATGAATGATTCGCCTTTAGGGCGAAACTGCGAGATTATTTTGTGAGGAGGCCCGAAATGAAGCGAAGCGGAAACATACAACAAAATGTCTGGAATGACACTAATAATTCCAAAACTTGAATATTTTCAAGTGCACATTAAAGAAATCTACATGGTCAACTTGAATGCCAAAACTTGAATGCTTATATTCAAGTGCACGTTAAAGAAATCTACATGGTCAAAATTAATTATATACCCGCCACTATGGGGTACATCAAACCAAATCGTGAATTTCGCATGTAAATTCCGTGAATTTATTTTTTAAAGGTGGCGTGCTCATTAAAAAGCACAAAGAGGAGTGCGCCGAACCTGCGTAGTGCAATTATTTTGATAACACCAGTTAAAAGCTTTCGATATGTCTTCCTGTCTTTCAGTTGTCCTAGCCGCTCATGCTACATGCTTTCGCTGCAATTGTGCTAAAAATCGTAATGTACGATTATATGGGGGGTTCATTTTTAAGTTTTACGGAGTTCTTAAAAATTGCCTGTGGCAGATAGCATAATTCCTGTCCTTGAGCTGGATTATTCGAAGAGCTGAACATCACTAGCACGGGAAATCGAAAAACGTATGCAACTACTTATCGAAAATTCAATAATCATCTTCTTAATTATTTACATTACTGCGCATATTGAAATTTACGAACTGTAGCCAGCGAGATTGCAAGACGTATCCATTTGAGATTTTCCAGGATGACAGCAGTTTTGAGATATTTGCCAAAGTGTGGGACGAAATACATGGGCGTTCCAGTTACTTTCGTGCTTCAGTGCATGAAAGAGCGTTTGCTTTAAAAAAAAAGCAAGTGCAACAACACCGCATTTTTGGGGCGAGTTTTATGGTGCGTATTTATAAACTGGCGTGTTTCTGCAAATTTATTCTAATTAGATACGCCTTGCAATCTCTCCGGCTACGATTCGTAAATTCCAATATGTGCCCTAAATTACGTAATAAAATAGAAGTATTTGTTTCAATTTCTTGTGCAAGTAATGACCACCTATCTGAATAATGCAAAGGACTAGAATTATGTTATCTGAAACATGCAATTTTAAAAATTCCGGGAAACTTAAAAATGTTCAACCTGAATACTGCGGCTCGAAAGTTGCAGTTCTTTAGCCGAACATCTTAATTATTTGCCTAGTTGGTTCATTATTAGTAAATGATACTTATTGCCCGACACGGAATACATACAACATAAAGAGGAAGAACATGAAAGCTATAGCGCGAAGCTTAAGCTTTCATGTTCCTTCTCTTCGTGTTGTCTGTTTTCCGACTCACATAATAAGTATCAGTTATTAAGAATGCAGTGAATAGCATTGGAAAGAATGTGTCTCCTTGCCTGACCCCTTTCTTGAAAAAGTAGAAAGTTACCTATCAGAAAAGGGGTCAGGCAAGGAGACACAGTCTCTCCAATGCTGTTCACTGCATGCTTCGAAGAAGTATTCAGGCTCTTAGACTGAGAAGGCTTAGGAGTGAGAATCAACGGCGAATATCTCCGCAACTTCCGTTTGCAGATGACACTTTCCTATTCAGCAACAGTGGGGACGAATTACAGCAAATGATTGAGGACCTTAACCGAGAAAGTGTAAAATTGGGTTGAAGATGATATGCAGAAGACAAAGATAATGTTCAATAGCCTAGCAAGGGAACAAGAATTCAGGATCGCCAGTCAGCATCTAGAGTCTGTAAAGGAATACGTTTATCTAGGTCAATTACTCACAGGGGACCCTGATCATGAGAAAGAAATTTACAGAAGAATAAAATTGGGTTGGAGTGCATACGGCAGGCATTACCAAATCCTGACTGGGAGCTTACCACTGTCGCTGAAAAGAAAAGTGTACAATCATTGCATTCTACCATATGGGGCAGAAACTTGGAGGTTAACAAAGAAGCCCGAGAACAAGTTAAGGACCGCACAAAGAGCGATGGAACGAAAAATGTTAGGCCTAATGATAAGAGACAGTAAGAGAGCGGTGTGGATCACAGAACAAACGGTGATAGCCGATATTCTAGTTGACATTAAGCGGAAAAAGTGGAGCTGGGCCGGCCATGTAATGGGTAGGATGGATAACCGGTGGACCATCAGGGTTACTGAGTGGATACCAAGAGAAGGCAAGCGCTGTCGAGGACGACAGAAAACTAGGTGAAGTGATGACGTTAGGAAATTCGCAGGCGCAGGTTGGAATCAGCTAGCGCAAGACAGGGGTAATCGGAGATCGCCAGGAGAGGCTTTCGTCCTCCAGTGGACATAAATACAGGCTGATAATGATGATGATGATGACTACAATTTATGTATGACTTTGTATTGGGAAAATTTAGTTTGCGTGTGGGCAAAGCTCAAATTATTTCTATCTACTCTCAGAGCTCAAAGTGGTTACGCGTTTCTCAAAAAAGAAACGAAAAAATTAATCAATACAAGACAGCACCACTGCATATGCGATGTGCTGGCTAGGCTAGAAGAGTTGCAATGTTACATTATGAATAATTCTGTTTGTGCCTTGCCTCAATAGATACTCGCGAAATACTACTTTGTGATGCTCGTCTTTAGCACAATGATGGAATACCTCTTCATTGTTCTTGTCCAGAATTTCTGTACATTTTCCTGTCTATGGAAACGCTTCAACGCAACCTTTTGCTCAGCAATGGTATGTAGCGTCATTTTCGCTGCACTTTCAACGTTATCCTTTTATCAGCGTAAGATTTTCAAAGTGCACATGTTGCACGCTTTCGTACGGCGAGATGTAACTGGAAGTTACGATGAAAGTTGCGCATTTATTTAAGGTTTCGTACTTGATCCAGCGGAAACTTTTTATTCGTCGTTGAGGCAAATGGATTCATGAGCGACCAAGGAGTGCTGACACGAGTGTTGGTTCGCAACCATCCCCTAAAACACTTCAAAGAAGCAATCAAACTGATTGTCTAAATTACACTTCCGTCATTCTGAATCGAAAATCAATTCATCTTCCAAGCGCATCAGCGTTAGTTTATGAAAAATTTGATACAACGTAGGGTGTTGTTTTCTTTTAGTTTCTTATCACTTGTTTTGTTTTTGGTGAACAAGCGCGGCCTTATATTTTTTCGCTAATTGCTAGTGAGCACTGTGTATAAGCTTGCCCTCTATCTATACATGCTGAGTACGCAGGCGACTCATGCGACTTTGTTTCCAAAGTCAATAGGTTAGCTCACCCAGGAACTCTTTTTTTCTTTTTCATTCTTTGCTTTTCTTTTTTTTTGGTATCGACTTTCCGTTACATGCAAACATGGGCTCTCGTGTTGCGAGTAAATATCGCAAGGCAATTGTTTACACTTTACATTTTCCCTTAGCGACTAATATTGAAGGATGTCGTGAGCAAAATTAATGCGCGTAACGCAACGCCTAACTGTTTTATATAACGCTTGCCCTGCATAAACAACACGCTGACTGCACACCGCAAGGGCTCAAAGTAAGGAAACACAAACGGGCATTCAGCCAACTGCGCTTAGGTGTTTGCAGCCAATGATACCTATACCAGAGTCCTTCAATACTTTTCTCCTGGTCATGAAACTCCCGCGTAACGCTATGGGAGAGCTTCATATAGCGCCCGCAGTTGCGGACGCCGCGGCGCTGGCGTCGCTAGAAGGGCGACGGGGAAGGCGGCCGCTGCCGCCGGAAAGCGGAGTGTCGGTGCGGCGTGCGGTTGTGAGTGGTTGTTTTTTGTTTCGTCTGAACGTGTCTGTCCATGTAGTGACATCGACACTTCGTAATTAACCATAGCAGTGATGCCTAACACATGCTGTGCGCCAGGATACAAGGGCGTCGACGAAAAAGTATCCTTATTTTGTTTACTAGCGAACGCGGAACTACGCGACAAGTGGAAGGGAGCAATCCCGCGAAAAGAGACTGCCGGGTTCTCGTTTGAATCGGAGTATTTTCGCGTGTGCGAGAAACATTTTGATGCCGGAGACATAATTCGTGCAGACGTGTGTGCAGTGAATGGAAACGTTGTGTCACTGCCACGCGATCGACCCAAACTGGTAGAAGACGCCATTCCGAAGATTGTCTAAGGCGTACCTGTGTATATTGTCTAAGCCCAAAGAACGTTCGCATGCAACTACACGGCGCCCACCTGCAAAAAGGCGGCGAGCGGTATCATCAAACTGCGCTGAAGCCGAAGAGGCGGCCGTCGCATCTGCCGACGTCACCGATGCAGCCGAAGTAGAAATTCACGGTTAGTCTGGTACACGCCTTTCGAGTATGCTTCTTGCTAACTTTCGCTTAAAAACCACACATATCGCCTATATCTAGCATGCGCTGTTCACAGCTGCTGCTGAAATTAGGCCAAGATGACTTTATTCAAGCGTGCCTGTTCTGCGCGCGAAATTCCCATTGGCAGCTTCGCGATGCCCCAGAATAAACAGGCAATTAACAGGAGAATCAGAGCTGCGGACCGCCAGCGCGCAGTAGGGCGCACCGTAACTTCTTGGGCAAGCAACGTTAATTTGTGGGTCAGCTAGGCTTAGTCATGGCGCACTGCATAATTTAAGCACGATTTTAATCACCTACCCAGGAATCAAGAAACGTAGGCATAGGTACGAGCACAAGCGAACTTGCAACACTTGACTGGCAGCCTTGGGTGAACCATTGCTAACAATCAATGACTTGAAGTAATAAACAACTCGCATGCTATCTTATTTGATCAATAGTAAGCACTGCTACGTTCAGTTAGCAGACACAGTGAAATAAAAATGTGGGCGAGGCGCTTTCATGGCAAACATCCACGCGAACGCGCGACTGGCCTTCCAAGCGCGGCAGATCGGTGCCCTTCTACTCACGGCAGCGCCTCTGGTGGCAGCTTTTGTCCCTATATGAAACTTCGGCGGGAGTTTCATGACCAGAAGAAAGCATTGAAGGACTGCCTATACTTTGCATTTAACCTTACTATACGGCTCTTCTGGGTATTTGTATTTGCCTGCATTTTGGGTATATGTATCCACCTCTGAAGAATGCGTAATATCACAAGGAAATGAAACGTCAACATCGCACCTTATAACAGCTTATAATTGTGCTGAGGCACCTTTAACATACTTTTTAACACGCCGCGGTAGCTTTGACGCTTAGGCGTCACGGTTCTAAATTCGAGATCACGTGTTCGATCCCGGCCGTGGTGGCCGCATTTCGATGGGGGCCAAATAAAAGAACACTGGTTTACTTAGATTTAAGTACATGGTAAAAAAAAGCCAGGTTGTCAAAATTATTGCGGTGTACCCTCTACCGCATGCTTCATAATCAAATCCTGGTTTTGGCACGTGATACGCTATAGAATTTTACAGAATTAACATCCTCTGTATTTGCTGAGTATGTTGAGCAGGATTTCTAAGAAAATAAACATGAGAAAATGGCGTGAGCATTTTTATTGCACAGGAAGTCAGCGAATCGCTTTGTAAAATGTGGTATATATGAAGCCAGAAGAACATCGAGTTCAATAATTAGCAGGATGAGAAGATTTTCTGGCACGTAAGTTGCATATCTTCCCAAGTACACTTAGGCGTTGAAGTGGCCACACACCTGAAAACAGGTCGAAAGGGAAACATGGTAATAACCATACCGTAGTACACGTCCTTTATTTTGACGCACTGTAAAGTGTTCGGCTTTTGCTAAGGCAATCAGCGAAACTGTTTCTGATTGTAGTCCAAATAGTATGTTGCAAAAGGGTTTTTCAATATGGACGGGTCGATGTTGAAATGGAATAAAACAAGCTGTGTGGGGGGTATTAACGCAATTCTTTTTTTCCTGAAAGGCACATGTATGCCATTATATATGGAATATAACATCGTTCAAATGTCCGCCGCGGCTTCTCACGGTGGTACGGATTCGAGTGGACCTATTTTCAATGACTCTGATGCGTACATCCGGCGGAACTTGAGCGATGGCCTGGGTTATGTTGACATTACGGACGTCTGTCGATTGCGGCTTATTGGCAACGACCTGCGACTTCAGGAAACCCCACAAGAAAAACTCTAGCGCAGTCAAATCGCAGGATCTTGGGGGCCAATTCACGTCACCTCTGCGAGAGATAACCATACCCTGAAATCGTTCATGCAGAATGTCCATCGTGGCGTCCGCTGTGTGGCACGTAACGCCGTCCTGCTGGAACCACATGTCGCCTACGTCCATATCATTCAATTTGGGCGCAAATAAATCGGTTATCATTGTTTTGTAGGGCCCGCCGTTGACGGTGATGGCCAACATCGTTTTCAAAGAAGTACGGACCAATGACGCCGCCCGCCCGAAATCCGCACCAAACAGCAATTTTTGTGGATGCACTGCTACCTGGTGAAGCTCGTGTGGATTGGCGTCGTCCCATATGCGGCAATTGTGCTTGTTAACATAGCCATTCTTCAGTGCGTTTCGTCGCTAAAGATGCTTTTTCGACCAAAATTAGGGTACTCTTCCAAATGCTCCGAAGCCCAGTCAGCGAACAAACAGCGTTGTCTATGAGTTCCTGGGTCAGTTCAATCTTGCTGCGGGTGTAGGCCCAAGTCCCGATGCAGAATTCCCCAAGTTGGAGTCCGCGAAAGGCCAAGTTCTTGTGCACGGTGAAGAACTGACTGCCTCGGGTGCTCCTGCACACTTTGAGGGACCGCGGAGATCTTCTCGGCCGATCTGGCGTTGCTTTGACGTATGGGTGTTGACTGATTGTTTACAGAACCGGTCGTCTTGAATTCGACCACCAAACGTTGGAGATCCGACTTTGAAAGGCCACCGCATCTGCCGTAAAATGAGCGCAACGCGCGCAACGTTTGCACCGACGAACAGTCATTTTGATAATAAAGTTTTCTCATTTGGACGTACTACTCAATCGTGTAACTTGCCATGCTGATCTGGCATCAGTGACCGAATAATTAACAACAGATTAGAGATCCACCAAAAAAGATGGCCGTCACAGGTTGCCAACATCGACCAGCCCCAATTGAAAAACCCTATATCATGTAAAACATGAAAGCACTTCTATAACATGAAGCTTTATCATTATATGTTTATGCCAGCGCGACAGTGTTCACGTTATTTCTCTTCACAGGTTCCTAGAAAGCCATTGTTAGCCTCACAGCTGACTAGTTCCTTGTGTTCCCAGATCGTTAAATTAAGGATATACCATGCTGAAGAGTTCCGCACGTACTTACGACGCCAACGGACGAACGTATTATATAACATTCCATACACCCAGTCCGAATGACTGGCAATATAGTTTACTGCAAACTAGACGAATACAGGACAGAACAAGGCACAAGGGCGTTCCGTTGTTGCTTTGCCTTGTACACAATATGACCAGCGCGGCGCATATTACTAGGCTATGCAAGACGAACTAGTCCCTCTATAGTGAAATGAAATGCCCTGTTATGTGCAAGAAAAGAAGATGCGTGTTAAAGATGCTTATCACGAAACCGGATTTCGTTTGGTATGGTGCCTATAGTCGTATGTATGGCACCACCTACTACGGGGGATTGGCCATGAATAGGGCGGCAGTGGGTGGAGGTAGGTGGCGAGCTGCCATATACCTTCTTCATCTTCCGTCTTCTGCTCTGGTGTGGCGCTGATATACGACACCACCCTCTATAGTGACGACTGTGAACAGTCATTGCGCTTGCTTTGCCATTCCTAGTCTGTCTGGCACACTCAGTTCAGCACTCTCAGAGTCTCTTGACCACTGCTTTGAGGTTTTATGGACGCAGAAACTTGTACACAACCTGTCGGCAGATCAATTGCAGGTTGTGCTGGATTTGATTTGAAGTAGCTTAGCAGTATCTTGCTCTGTCGTGCCAGTTTGAAGCTCCGACACTTCCGTCGCTTCAGTTCCTGTGATTTGTTCTCTTGAAGTGAACTCTGCGAATGTATAGGACGGTGGGACGACGTTTTTGTCTCCATATTTATCATGCTTGATTGCCGTCTTTCCATGGGGTCGACGCGGCCTATGAGCAGCGTGCCATCATCTTACTTGCCTGCTGGCTTCCTATATCATGGCGCATGCCCAATACGGGGAATTGGCCAAGGAGCCGGCTGTTAAAACGGGTGGGGCGGTGGAAGAAAACTTGAGAGAAAATGTCTATGGGCGGAAACAGGTAAAATGATAAAATGAAACAAAATTAATGTCAGAGACAATTTTTTCTTATAGAAAAACGCGTACTTTTTGAAAGGAGAGCAAGGCAGCAGGTAATAAATTTTATTCAAGTGATTTAGAATTTTGTTTATAATGAACGATAAATCAATAAATTACCTGATAAATCAATAATTACCTAAATAATTAACTCCTTGTGTCACCAAGGAACTCATATATGGCCATGTATACCTTCCTGTGGCTAAAACCCAATGTAAATGTCCCAAAAGAGAGAGTGTTTTCAGTGTTTATAGCAATGTCTGATTTTTGGAATGGAATTTCGAAGAATTTCTTTCTATGGACTGCATATCGGTGGCAGGTTAATAAAAATGATCAATGGTCTCACGTTCTTTGCAGAAATGACATAGAGGGGACAGCGCCTAACCAGACTTGTGCAGATAAAAATTTAGGTGTGGAATACGGCATCGTAATTTGTGAGGGAGATTTCCAATTGACCTGTGGGACACCATTGATTGTCCCAAGGGCAAAGCAAATAGTTTAAGTCGGTTATTTGAAATGTCTGTTTTGCAGAGTATGTTAAAAGAGATGGTTTACAAATTTTTGCCGCGGTGATATAAGCAGAAGTTGGTAGAACATACATGACTGGTACACGTAGGGTAGTACGTGTCGTCGGTCATATCATTTAAAAAGAAACCACGGTGACATGGTACCCATATCAAGCGCACTAGACGTAAGGTTGAAGAGATTAATGCTGCTAATTCATTGAAAACTGCACTGTCTGACGATGAAGTGAGTGCTGTGCACACTGACAATGAATCGGTCACTATTACAGCTGTCGAAGAATTTACAGGAAGTTTGTCACATCATATGATCTCTTTAGATACTTTTCTTTACAACAACTGGAAGCCATGCTGGTGAACTGCAAAAATTCTTAATCCTTACCCAATCGCCCGCGGTGTCGTGTATTCTTTTCCCACCATGCTTGTTATGTTGTTCCATTCTCGTCGCCAGTGTTAAAGCTGCTTTATTACATTACAAGACCGGCGGAGGTGAGCTGCCATCAGCTGCGTTCTTTGTCTTCCCTCTCTGCTGCCCTTGTGAGGGGCGCTGGCATGTGACGAAGCAAATGTTTGTTTGGCAGCTATAAAAAATTCCACTACCTTATTTACATAGTTCCATTGCGAAACCAACAAGTCAAAAGGCTGTATTTCCATCTCATCGGACATTTGAAGACACAACTCACCTGTTCCTTTATTTATACACGTATACCCAGTTTATTTTCCTCTAGAGATGGACGGTACTTTATTATTACGCAACTGACGAATTTACATCGCCACAGAAAGTGCAGCAATGAATGGCTGGTCACACTGTTGGATAAAAAGTACTACACAAAAATTTATTGGGAGGTTCATTTCTCTGTTTCATTAGAAGGAAAGTACGCTGTAGTCTTCGGAGAATTGTATGCCACAGAAGCGTTGTTGTTTTTCAATATTGTGGTAAACGTCTGTGAAAAAAAAATTGCAGTTCTTGCGGTGCATCAGGTTTGCCTCACGTTGATGCTAATGTAAACGTACTCTCGGTAGGATGGTGCGCTACTGGATATATATGGCCACGCACACATTGTTCAACATTTGTTCATCCTTTCTCCGGGGATCTATTTTTACCCGCTAACAACTTAAAGGTGTCGCTCAGTGGAGGGCGCGCCTTATATACACCGGAACATTCCCCAATGTTATCGTTGATTGTATCAGTTGTCTGTATTGTCGCCGTACCTGGTGCAGTCAGAATGTGTGCGCGTCGCGAATCACGTTGTACTTTCTGTAATGCACCTGGGCACCAGCGATTACACTGGACCCTTCGAATAATCATGTATAAATCCGACCCGCTTGACCTGCACATGAGATTTCGATGGTCACCTACTGTGCTCGCCGCTATCGTTGTGCTTGAGCGTAGTTTTGTGGCCACAAGTACGGCCAATAAAGAGTTAGCTTCATTACTCGTAGTCGTGTCACCGCCTTATTCTTCAACGTCACCACAAGGTGAGAATATGATTCTGTAGACCATCGTCAGTCAAAGTGGCTCGTGTGCTACCAGTTGGGCCTTGCGGCAATGTCTGACGCTCGAGGTGCACTCACACTGTCGGTGCCGCCTCGCTCATTGTCGTGCGGGCCCACTGACGGTGTATGCGCAGCTCTTTTCACCAGAACTGAGGCGCAGCAAAAGACAAGAGACGACAGAACCAATATGGAGAGGTGCTCGTATGCACATGTGAGTATACCTGCATTATATGTGTTCTCCTAAAAATTTATTAGTGTGCCTGTCCTTGTTGGCTTTGTCGACCCTGTTCTATAACTGCGCCACAATCCTGCGCCCCCTAACCTAGCAAAGTGCTTCATTGTGGATGCCGTGCTCCTGCACGAAGGGCTAGATGGTCTCCGGAGATATGGAGTGCGTTTGGCTGCAAAAAGGACCAAGCGAAGTGGCCGCACCGTAAGCGCGCTGTATAATAGACTCGGTGGCGAAGCCGTGGAGCGAGCACAGTGTTGTCTTGCCTTCCACTGCTGGCGGGGGCGTCGCGCGCACGCGCACCATCAGCATACTAGCTCCTGTGTGCATACACAAGTCTGCAGTGGAAGATACCGCAAACGTCGAGCTACCATTATGTAACATTTTGCTGGGTGCTGAATAACGCCGAGGGTGTCATCATGATCCCGTGCGCATAGAAGTGCGACGCCTACAACGCCATTGGCGGAGCTTTTCGTTACACCAGCGTTGTAAGACGCCTTGTAGGTGCTGGTGGCAGGGCGCTGTTTATTCTGTCGAGCAGCAATTTGCGGTTAGAAGACTGCTTGAGGAGTTGAAGCGCAACACTGAACCTTCCTATTGAGATCAATATTTCGCCCTTCGGGCGATACTGCCACTTTTATCGTAAGTTTCTTTTTCTCACCAGGACTTATTATTATTAATTATTATTGTTCGATTCTCACGTGCGCCAGTACCAAGATCACCAGGCTGTTCTTGGGTACGGTAATAATATTTATTTATTTATTTATTTATTTATTTATTTATTTACTTATTTCCACACTGTCCGCCGCCGATGCTTTATACAGGGGAGTGCAGTATTAACAAAACAATACATTGCTTAACTACACTACGAGAAAGTAGTTGTTATAAAGATGAAGGAGCTCGTGGCAGCAGCTAACGCATCACAACAACAACTGTAAACGACGAACATATTATCACGCGAGGTCATAGAGGGAACAAGAAGTTCACCAAGAAACTCCACTGGAGTTGTCTAAGTATGCGTAAGCATTGTGCCCTTTGCTCATCTCCACGAAGCGCGGGGCCATTATCACCGTTATCAAACTTGATCCAACCAACATAAACACTTATCAAGCTTTATCGGTCGTTGTCAACCTTATCTGACTACATCGGACACTTATCAACCCTTCTCAGTTGTTGTCACCCTTATCGGATTCGATCCTACACTCATCAACCCTTATCGGGCGTTTTAACCTGCGAAAGTGCATGTCCAGCGAAGCTGTTACAAAACCACCACTTATGCTGCTGAAGGGGGTGTGCGATGATTTACTGATGGTTCGGATGCTTGTTTTGAGCTTGTTCTTAATTTAAACGTATGCTGTTCTTTGCTTTGTATGGGTGATTTCAATGAATGTATGCACTGTTCGCTTCACTTTCCTGGGCGCTTGTAGCCTCAGCCATTGCTTACGCGGGTATGAGCCATTGCATTCGTCTTACGTGACAGACGAACAGGTTTCCTCGTTGGGTAGGCGGCATAGAAATAGTTACGCATTTAAAAATTCGGAAGGCTATTCAACCTCTAGCAGACGTCCACGAAACTTTTGCAAATGTTCACTGTGAAATGTGTTCACTGTGAAAATGTGTTCAACGGGGTCGTTCTATCTCTACATTAAAAGGTTCCCTAAGCAGGAACAGCGTTCTCTACAACAACAACAACAAAAAAGAAAGCTTTTGAACAGATTTTCACAAAGCGTGATACCCGCATACTTGTTTTCTATAAATTTCACATTGAAGAATAAATTTTTGTGCGCACTGAATTCGAAGATGAACGTGTTATAAACTTTGTGCGGTGTCGCCTAGTCGTGTCTCGTTCCAGAACACTATGCTATGCTCTTCCGCTGCATATACATCGCAGGACGCATTGCCCTTAGCTCAGTGAAATCTTCTGCAGTGACTTTTGCTAATAGTAAAGCGAGCAGCTTTCTTTGCCACTTTCGCCCATTTCCGTGCTTTGTCAATGGCCGAATGCGGCAAGTAAAACGTTCCTTCGTTTGTTCGTTCGTTTCTTGATTCGCTCGTTGATTTGTTCGCCCCTTCATTCGCATCTTTCCTTCATGGGTTCTCTCGTTTGCTTATTTGTTCGTCCGTTCTCTCGCTCGCTAGTTTCTTCATTCGTTGGTTTGTTTGCCCGCTCTTTCCTTTCTTCGTACCTTCTCTCTATTTGCTTACCTTGACAACCATAGTCGATGTTTTCTGCACCATTTCTTTCTTGCTATATCAGACTGACCAATGGTGTTGCATGTGATAGTCGCGGCAGCGAAGAAACCATCGAACCTGTCTTTTGTCATTGTCCTCGCTACAGCACGCCTCGTAAACCAGTCACTTTCGAAGCAGAGGATCTTGAAATACAGTTGTCAAATGAATATGCTACCATAGCCTGGCCGAAATGTTTGTGTGGGTGTGGGTATGTGCACCCGTGCGCGCATGCGTATAGAGGAGGGGTAATTGTGTGGGTGCCTGCGTGTTTCAGTCTTTGTGCCTATGTGCTCCCCTTCTCCGCACTTCTTCCAAACGTTCTGCCTCCCTTTACCTCTCCCCATTGTACGTTAAAAAAAAAACGATGTTTGTGATCCAGTAAACTTCCCGGCTCTCTTGGCATCTCCTTCTCTCTCTCTCTCTCTCTCCGCTTCATTGACACTGCAGTATTCTTTCTTTACAGAGATTCCTCGATTCACGAGAGCTCACCACACCTACTTGCACGAGTAGCGCCACCTCGACAGCTCGATCCTCGGCTGCTGGCGAGCGTATTACATATGGGCTTCGGTGTTCATCGAAAAAAAAAAATAGACTTCATAGATAAATTAAATTACTGCTCACGCAAAAGACTGTGGCCTACTTAGCATCGCTTTAGGATGATTGTGAACTCACGATTCTCAGATCTACCACTCTTTTGGGCAGAGGGAAGGCGTTCAGGCCGCTGAGTGGTATCTCGGGTGCGTTGTGCCAGGGCCAGTTTGTGATCAGGGGCACCTTTACTTGGTGTTCTGCGTTCGTGAAGATGTAACCCAGCCTGTAGACTTTAAGGAGGCAAGCAGTGAGGCCAGCAGAATCAATCTTCCCCACTTCTTTGTCGAGTATCTTCAAGTAAATTCTGCAATATAAAAAAAATAAAAGCGTATCTACTCTACAGCCAACACATGTTATATTACATATCCGTCCCATACATTCTCTTACGTCGTGTTCACCCGGTAACGCAAGTCCTTCCTTTCGTTATCCCATGAACGATGTGTTAGCAACAGTAGAGATTCGTAGTTAAGACAATCGCATGAACGGAATACCTAGAAATGTTTGAGTTGAACGGGTAGTACAGATTACTCTTCTGTCGTAGAAGGAACCGACAATATCAAGTCTAACTCTTGGGAATCCTGTGCAAAGGCACGCATGGTGGCGGCATTCTCTTATCATTGGCAGATCCGGAATTCTTCTAAAGACCACTCACTATGTCTTATCATCTGGCTGACACAAGTCTTGTTTGGAACTGAAATTGCTGTGATACATGCCGCGATAGTTCATCTTGAAACTGCAAGCAAAAGATGAAATCATGGCACCCTTGGCCTGTTAATTGACTCTACACTACCCGTATACAATGCCAGCGAATCCTCAGCGTTGTAGTCACGAGCGCTTGGTCAAAGGAATAAAAAACGCTTAACCTTGCATTGGGCCACGCAACGCTTAAACAGCGAAGCTGGGCGATCGTAGCCCAGCATTTTTCTGAAGTGCGCGCGAACTTTTCATTTTATTAATCATGATGATGAGAATTTCCTTTCGCGCGTCCCGTACTTCCGCTCGTCACTGCGCGTTGCATAGCGCAGCTTCCAACACCCACACCGCGTTCCATCGCGTTGCAATGCCGACAACGCGTTCCAGGACATCCGCTCCGTGAATGTCTCTCTCTCTCTCTCTCTCTCTCATAGCGCGCAAAACCTCTTCACCTGGCAGAGCACGAGCGTACGAACGCGCCAGCTGTGGACGAAGATGACGACACTCGAACGCAATTATATGGTTCGCATAAATGCATGCTCTGCAAACCTGGATGTATAGCCTAGTGGTTACGACGCTCTCCTTGGGACTGGGGGTAGGCGGGTTCGAATCCCGCCTCGGCAAGAAAGTTTATGTTCTTTTATTTCTTGATAGTTTCTTGATACGAACCACAAATTACGGCTGCCTTAAACATCGAAGCTGTTTAAAAAATGAAAGCCCGGCTTTCATTGCCGCTACCCCAACTGCGGTTTCGGGGTACCGATTGCCGGCACATGCAAATCGAGGTGGCCCTGCATGGCTTGTGGTGCAATCTTAAAGAACCTATAAACTTGAAGCGATCCGTGTAGTACTGCGACGCCGAAGCATCTAAGCTCGTCGCTGGTATCTGCTGTTTGCCGTTGGCCGACCACCTACTCCAATGATGTCACAGACATCCCGATTCACTGCGTCTGCACTCACGAACAGCTCCGTCCCCCACTACCCCACCCCATGAGCGATGGAAGATCTTACGGTCCAGCCCCGCCCTGTCGATCCAGTTCACGTTGGCGGCTAGGGGCCAGGAGCTGCTGGCCGTATATGTGTCCCGAAACCAGGGAACCACCCCGTCCAACGTCTGAAAAGACGCCGTCATTTGAGCTCAATAAATGTTTTTTTTTTCTCTCTCTCCAGCGTAAGGACATTTTGTGAGAAAAGGCCCTCATTCTACGCAGTACCCGTAATAAAGTAAACTCTACTCGGCCTTGCCCTCACTTTGCGGGAGCACTATAGCAAAACGTTTCGCCCCTTACAGCTTATCTTGTCATTCAACAATGATCGTCGACCAGCGCGCGTTTTCTTTCATAACTCGGCACGCTCGGTACATTATGGTCACGAAGGGCATACTGTTTGCTTACAGGAAACTTGGCAGCTAAAGTGGTAATTAAAGAGACTACATGCAAGACAGACGACATTGCTGAGGGATAAGATAAGGCCCAAATGCTTTGTCTTACTGCATGCTCTTCAAGCACGGGTATGCTGTGGAAGAGTAGGCTGGCTGCTGCCATGCTATGGGATGTACGACAACGTGCAACGTGCACTTGAGAAGGATTAATGAACAAGTGGCACGAATCGGCGGGCACAAGCCAGGAAGGCAGTGCGGAAGGTCCCCTATCGCGCGCAAGGCTGCAGGGGGAGGGGGGGCTCTACACCGGCGGCGGCTGTGTTTGGCGCGGCTGATCACGGCCGCGTGGGCGCTTTTTTCAAGCCATCTGTGGTGGGTACAGTGTCTAGGCGCGCCGAGTGCTGATGGCTTCGTGTTCGCTGTGTCCGCTCTTCCGCGCGCCAGCGTTTTGACAGTGAATTGCCCCGGTCATCGAGCGCGTGTGTTCATGTTTTCTAGTGCGCGCGTGACATTATGCTTCTTAACTCAGTTGGTAAAGGAATGTTTGGAAATTTATACGGCCGATAAAACTACAATCCTTCTTCGTATAGCTGTCTAATAACTTGCTATCGTGATTGATGTCTCGCTTTTCGGGCGGAACTGCGGCATTTTTATTCTTCCTTCGACCTTGCTTCGAACTTGCTTCTGTTCGGTGCCTTGCGCAATACTGCGCATCGGAAAGGGGGCGCCAGAGCAAGTGAGCAGGACATGGGAGCAATTATTCATTCGTGCATGCGAGAGTTGCGTGAAAGAAGGAATACGCGAAGTGGGAGTGTCGACTGTACGCTCGGTGGCCTGTGGAGCGCGGGGGAACATGCTGTGCCTTTGTCTCCTTTGTCCGATGTCGCATTGTACACGCCATTACGTGAAAGCGTTACATTGATTAAGTCACTTTTGCTAGGAAGAATTCTAGTGACAAATTACCCGCCGCGGTGGCTCAGTCAGCTAAGGCGTTGCGCTGCTGAGCACGAGATCGCGGGTTCGAATCCCGGCCGCGGCTGCCGCATTTCGATGGAGGCGAATTGCAAAAACGCCCGTGTGCTTGCGTTGTAGTGCACGTTAAAGAACCTCAGGTGGTCAAAATTAATCCGGTGCCCTCCACTACGGCGCGCCTCATAATCAGAACTGGTTTTGGCACGTAAAACCCCAGAAAGAAGAACTACTATATTTCAGATTGGCTCAAAACGCAGTCACCCGCTGTGGTGACTGAATGACTACAATGCTGACATGTTGACAATGCTGACATGACTACAATGCTGACAATGCTGGCACAGGGCAACCGGCACTATTTGAGAACAACCACTGACAGCTTTAATTAGGCAAAATTGGTAAAATAGCGTTTGGCCTAGCTAACTTCGCGAACATTAAATTCTTAGATTGAAGTCAGTGAGAATCACAGATTGTAGGTTTAGCAGGACTGTAGCGACACTTTCGAGATGTGCAAGCCCAAATATAAGTGCATCACACCGATGTTCATTGCGCAGTTTTTCCACAATGTCTTCCTTGTACTCTGCTGAACAAAAACCACTAAACGGAACAATAATATTTGCTGTGGGGAAATTTGGCGACAAGAATCTTCATACCGGTGTTAGTCCAGGCTGATGGTAAAACAACTTGCTTTGTGCACTCATCCACCTAATTTCATAAGTGCCCTGAACATTCATATATAAAAAATTCATGAATGTTCATCAACTAAAGCTTCGTGGAATAGCACAAATACTGACACTCCTTGCACACTGCTAAACAAACTAACCTCAGCTACACAGTACAGCGTTTTAACTACTTTAAGTATCTGTGTTACGTAGGATAGAACGTTCACACTATGCAACACAGAACGCCTTCGCAGACTGCGTGACAGTGCCCACAGAAACAGTTCTGTTTTGTGTGCGTGTGTGATTTTCTTTTCTTTCCTTTTTTTATTCTTTATTATTATTTAATTTTTCTCTTTCTCTCCTTTCGCATCCCTTTACCCCTCCCCCGGTAAAGGGTAGCCAACCGGAAATAACCTCTGGTTAACCTCCCTGTCTTTCCTTTACCTTTTTCTCTCTCTAAGTATCTACTTAATCACCGAATGCAAGGCATTTCAGATAAAGGCAAACACCTTTGGGGTGATTTCTCCGCGCATATGCAAATGACGCCTGTCAATTATTTTCTTGGATTTGACGCGGCGTAACACTCACGTGATGTTTCTTGGCCATTCGGCCAAGTATAAAGCGTACCCCCCTATTACGATAGAGATGTTTTCATGCTTGAAGGTGAACAGGCCCTGTAATAGAATGAAAACAACAGAGATTTAACGCGTTTGTTTGCGTGTTTGTTCTTGTCGTAACGCTTCTTGAAAGACAACACCCTACATCTATAGCTTTACTTTTAAAGTTGCTTTTGCGGCGGAGGATAGCAAGATAGCAAGGTTCCGGTCAACGCATATCTGAGGATTATTCAGTCAACGTGCGATCTATCAGAGGACAGCTATGGGAGGCAACGAGAACTCACCGCAACAGCGGCTCGTCCGTGCGCTTAGTATACGACCACGTGTTTATTGATAACGTGCGCTACAATTGGGACGCGATGACTAACTCGATTTTGCAGTCTCGTAATCACGATACAAGGGCGTCAACTTCAGCTGCTGCTACTAATTCTCGTTGACGTCCACGTGACTTTCCCGATAATCTCCGCATTTTAAATATTAACGCCAGAAGTTTAGTGAACAACCTTCCCGATTTATTGTCATTAACATTGTACTACTTGCCCCATATCATTGGAGTCACAGAAACGTGGTTTCGTAGTGAAATTTGCAATGCCGAAGTGTCGCTACCTGGCGTTAATGTTATAAGAACTAGTAGAACAGGAGGTAGAGGAGGCCTTAAATTTAAACTCTCACCTAAAATTTTCTGTGCTTGATGCTCCCTCTCAAACAGAGTCGGATTGGTTAAAGTTTATTTTGAGTCATTGACTTTCGTAGTTGGTATCTTTTACCGCCCACCTAACTTGATCGCAGACCCTATGATTTCCTTGAATGAATTCATTCAAGAAGTAGCACCTCATTCATTATGTATGGGTGATTTTAATGTACCCGATATAAATTGGCCGTCGTTATCTCTGCTAGACCATGATTGCCTACTGTACAGAGAAGCATTGAACTTTTCACTGACTACCGGCTTAAAGCAAATAGTCAGTGACGTCACAACAGGCACGGCGATTTTAGATCTTGTCTTTTTCAGCCCTTTGGTCTGCGATTATGGTTACGAATGTTCTGTTGTTGAAGGCGTATCAGATCATAAAGCGGTATTTGCATCCATTTCTTGTCCTGTGCCGAGAACCCGATGTATTTATTCTACTTTCCCGATATGAGCCATGTTGATGATGTGGGTCTGATTGGTGCACTTAGCGCTTCCTTTAGCCAGTTTGAAGGGATCAGTCTTTTTGACGATGTCGATACTTTAACTACATTTTTAGTAATTTAGTTCCCTTTTGTATCACGCGTTTTGTACCGTTAAAAACAAAAAAGACGAATTCAGAGCTGCCTTGGATCACACGGGAAATTTTGCACCTGTCGCGACGACTTGGACGCTTGCGACGTGCTAAACGTACCGGTGATTCTCTTCTTACTGCACCATTCATTGCTCTTAATTAAGAAGGAACTTCGAAGCATAACTAATGCTGCTCGGGATTTTTACTTCCAGGTAGCACTTCCAAGTTTGCTTAGAAATAATCCGCGTAAATTTTGGAGCTCTGTTCTGCCAAAGGAATCCGCCACTGATACTTTTGAAATAAACAACACAGTTACATGATACTGCTATGATTGCAAACGCATTTAATAGTTACTTTAAAACTGTTTTTACGCTTGATAGCTCTGTTGTTCCTCCTTTTATAGAGCCGACGCATAGTTCTATTGATGACATTCTTGTTTCGAACCATGGTGTGCTGAATTTGATTTTGAAACTTGATCCGAATAATAAAGGTAGTCCCGACAATATAGATAATGCATTCCTCAATAGATACTCTTTATGGACTAGTCGATATTTAACTGTTATTTTTCAGAAATATCTCTCCACGTCTGTTGTCCCTTTTGCCTGGAAATCGGCTAAAATTCTTCCACTATTCAAATCCGGCAATAAGCAGTCCTCTCTGAACTACACATCCATTTCTATCACATCTCATTCTTGTAAAATACTCGAACACATAATTCACAAACATATAATTGAATTTATAGAGTCCAATTATGTTATATCGAATGCTCAACACGGATTTCGGCGTGGATTTAGCACCACAACCCAGTTCAGTGAATTCACCCATGACATCATCCAGGCCCTCGATGCAGGCGATCAAATTGACGCAATATTTATAGATTTTTCAAAAGCTCTTGACACTGTGTCACACTCCAAGCTGTTGAAAACGCTCACTGCTATTCTTCAGAACCAAGCATTAGTTAACTGAATTTCTTCTTTTTTATCCAATCAATCACAGTACGTACTCTTTAGGTCTTCTCAATCCTGCACTTGCAGTGTAACGTCTGGCGTACTTCAAGGTTTAATATTCGGTCCGCTTCTGTTTTTGATTTTCATAAATGATCGGCCAAGCACTATTCCTGTTAAAATCCACCTGTACGCAGATTATTGTGTTTTTTACGACACGGTTAAAACCAATCAGGATCACATTATCCTCAATGATTCATTTGTATCATTTCAATCATGGTGTGAGACTCGGCAGAGGCAAATCAATTTCCAAAAAACTGTATCTGTGTCATTTACCAAACGTTCTTTTCCTTCTCGATTTATCATTCGTTTAATGGCTGCCCTCTAGGAGATGTTTCACAGTTTAAATATATAGGTCTTCTATTCACTCAGGAGTTACTTGGCCGCATCACATCGAACTCATGGGCAACTGTGCGCTTAGGTTAGGCTACTTGCAACGTACATTACGTTCAGCCCCACTTAGCACACGACTCCTCACTTACAAAACGCTGGTTCGTCCAATACTGGAGTATGGCTATGTCGTATGGAACCCGCACAAAATATCTGACATCAAGAAAATTGAATCTGTGCATAAGAAAGCTGTACGCTTCATTCATCTTCGCTTTGACAGGTATTTCTCACCCAGTTCCCATCTTCTTAGTCTTAAAATTACCCGTCTCTCTTCCCGTCGAATCTTTGAAGTTTTTTTATACTCTAACTCCCCACGATTATTCCCCCTACTTAGCAAATACATCGCACCCGCTAGACCTACAACCACCATGAGTTGAATATGACCACTTTTCACCATCGTACCGATGCGTTTAAATACAGTTTTTTGTCCGCACTATAGAATTGTGGAATGCTCCGCCTGGTTACGCAAGATGTTTACCACTTGATGAATTTTTATTGTATATTACTAATCATTGATGTTGAGTGCTTTTTGTTATGCTTTTCTATGTATTGTATCCCCCCCCCCCTCCTGCGATAGCCCTTCGGGGCTGCAGTATGTTGAAATAAAATAAAAATCAAAGCTTCTTCATGCTAGAATACGTTAACACAGGGCTAACTGTTGCATCACGTATTAATTATAGAACAAGCAGCGCTAAGTGTTGGTTTTATAATGTGTGGTGAACACAGAAACTTTGCTTACTAACAAGCAATTCCGATACATTCTTACACTGGGCCTTGATATAGCGAGAAACTGAACAAGAAAAAATAAAAGAAAAGAATGAACAAAAACGAAAACGAAAATATTTAAGCCAGCCACTGAAAAGCCTGTCAGCAGGCATTCCTCTTATAGTAAAACATTGAAAGGATGCAACATTTGTTTCCAAAATTTTAGGGGGGAATGCAGCCATGAAATCACCTTTTCACATAGCTCGTGAATCAAGCCGTATGTCTATGCATTGATTAAAAGTAAATAAGCATACATGTGGTTACATTCCTATTGACCACTGCGAAACGTAAGGATTTCATATTGTTAAGGCAAGATGTCCATTTTCTGCTTTCGATGCATTTCTATAACTGGCTAAAGGTATTTTTGTTGCGTAAAAGGGAAGGAAATGCGCTATCAATAGTGGATACTACAAGCAGAGTTTGGCGCCAAATCGTGCTCACATGTTGCGTTTTTGTGTAAGAACTTAAGCTGGGTTTATGCTGAGGTTGTTCTTGTGGAGTAAACACTTGTCACCTTGCATGGTACCAAAGATATGACGCTATTAACTTGCTTGTTAATCATCTTAAGTGAAAATATAGAGTGTTAGCATGGTATACGGCCCTTGCGTCAGCGTTAGCAGGCACTGAAACGATAGCGCTATGGCAAACTGGAAGCCGCGACGCAAACCTAACATTTTCTATCTGGAATAGTGGAAGCGAGACGAGCGCTAACGTAAATGACAATGATTATGGTTAACGATTAAAGCCTTCCAGTTGCTGTGATTAAGTGTTCTTTCCAAGCTTGTCGTGAGTTATTTTACGCTTGTATAAAACATTCACATATGGTATGGCTTGTAATGCAACGCACAGAGAATGAACCACACTTGGTATTTCCAGGTTTATTGCTGATGAAGATCCTAATAAAATGGCTGTTGTGACACCATGTGTAGAAATACTAATTAGAAACAAACATTCGTAGTATATTGCATCTGAGCTCTCGCAGCGCTCGTGGCTTACCGCGAGCGCCGCCAAATTTTGGAATTCAAAGCTTCAAGGCACAAAATTTTAAGAAAATGCCAACATAAGGTGGTAGCGCTGGCGGTACCCCCTTTTACGGACGTTGCTGTATTTTGAAATCTCGAGCTTTATCCAACACGATGACAATACCAAGGTTGAAAGGATAAATACTTAGCGCTCGCTAACTCCTACAATTTCTAAGCCATGTTCGTCGCACCTACATACAGTACGGCTTCGACGGCACGCGCTTTAACAAGCGTGCTATTAAAAGTTATCGCACGCTACCCAGTGGCAGCGACCAATGTGTGGCCAACAGTGCACTGAGCGAGCTCTCACAGACGTTCAGTCGTGATGGAGTTGTTCCTTTGTGATGAAGCGCGGACATCAGCCATGGCATGTTGAATTCACAATTAAGGATACGCAGTTATTACTTGAACTGTGACATTGATTTTTATTATCATGTTTATTCGTTTGCTGTTTATTCAAGCGTTTGAGGGTGGGCATAACCCGCCGTGGTAGCTTAGTGGTGTTGGATTGCTAAGCATGAGGTTGCGGGATCAAATCCCTGCCACGACGGCCGCATTTAGATGGGGGCGAAATGCAAAAAAAAGAAACACCCGTGTACTTAAATTTATGTGCACGGTAAAGAACCTCAGTTGGTCGAAATTATTCCGGTGTCCTCCACTATATACGGCATGCCTCATAAACAGATCGTGGTTCTGGTATGTAAAACACCAAAATTTTGTTCTTTCAGGGTGTGCATAGTGGAAGAGTGTATTGATGCATGGCACTTTCCTAAGTGCCCGGGGTTGGAGGTAACGTGACAAAGCGCGCGCAGAATGAGCTGGAAGGAAGGAGGTAGTCAGTGTCCGGTAATCTGATCAAGCGCTTTTTTAGAAGGGCGAGGGGAGGTCTGGCGAACGGGTGTCTCCTCTTCTATCCTGACAAATGCTGCTCATTGCGCGGCGGAGCGCTGCCCGCGTACCCTATCTTGAAGTCAAAGTACGGCATACTTGAAAGTAATCTGCGGCGGGTGCAAACGTTGGGTGAGCCGAGATGGCGGGGGCTTCATGTGCGCCTATTTGTATAGGTTGCGTAATCTCAAGTTTCGCACACGCGTTAAAGCGAGAGGCAGCATGAAGCATTGTCTGCCCGCCGCCGGCGCTCTTCTTCATGCCAACATTTTGGGAGCGCGTATTCGCATTTATCGATAGCGATCAGTTCATGTTTGCCTGTGGGCGCGTGACACCATGCTTCTTAATTTATTCAATTATCGAATGTTTGTTTACTGCAATTGATACAGCTGATAAATCTACGAACATTACTTCGTGTAGTTGTCGAATGCTTCGCTATCACTGTATGCTTAAGTACTTTTCGGATGAAACTGCTAGTTTTTCTTTCGACTGGCTCAGCAAGGTCCGCGGCGAAATTACCCACCGCGGTGGCTTAGCGGCTATTGTGTTGCTCTGCTAATCACGAGGTCACGGGATAAAATGCCGGCCGCGGCGGCCGCATTTCAATGGGGGAGAAAACGCCAGTGTCTTGTGCATTGGGTCACTATAAAGGCCCCTGGTGGGGAAAATAAAATCCGGAGTCCCCCACTACGGCGTGCCTCATAATCTAGTCATGGGTTTGGCGCGTAAAACCCAAGAATTCAATTCAGTTATTTGAAAATAAATAAAAACAAACTCAAGCTTAATCCCGCTTCCTAGAGGGCCTGCTTAGGCGAGTTGGTGATTTGTGACGTTATATTTACATTGTATACAAGGATGAGAAAAAAAACGGTGCATGCATACATCAATGACTCAGTAATTATAATTTATTGGCACTGCCTTTTATATAAATGTCAGTGCTCTTAATCCTTTGCAGATAAAAAAAGAAGCAAGAACGATAAATCATATTGCAGAAGGGTAGCAAATTGAGCTTGCTGGTACATTTATAACTGATTTGTTGGAACACGAAATGACGGGTCAAGGAAAGTTAACACAAGGGCGCTCTCTAACAACCAGTTTTTATTTGAAGGAACATAAGTGCTGGTCTCGTTTTGGCACATGTGCTCCTTCAAATAAAACTGACAGCCCTTCCACTGGGGTGGAGATGGAAGACCAGCGAAGCTGTACTATGCTGAGAATGATGTATTTCCAATTATGACTATTAAGATGTGATGGTGTAATTGGTTACTTGAACTATTAAAGAATGAGAAATGTATATGATTCGGTGGTTTTTATTTATTTACTGACCACAGGGACCATGACCTTATGGTCGCTAAGGTACACCGCCGTAGCGTGTACGGCACAGGTTGGCACGTTCTTCATAAACACGTCACCAGCGCCGCTAGCGTTCGTTGCGAACGCGGGAAAAACGCCGCCGCCGTCGACAACAGTTGTCTGTGAACCTTATTACCGCGCGTAGCAATTTCTTGGCTACGCTTCTTGTTTACATAAGTGCTCACAGTGCTGTTTATTGTTTGTGTTCTTATACTTTTCTTTTTTCAGTGTTCTTGACTGCAGTGGTACGCTTGCATCAAGTTTGGCGCCAATAAATTTTTATTTATTCATGATTAAGCGTTGTCTGTGATTGCAATTCTTTAGTTGTAGTCCCTACGATCGCTGTAGGTTGTTGATCGTGATACGCACACAGAATGTGTGTTGGGCATTATTTATTTGTAGTCCCTACCCTACTAAAAAACGCCGTATTCCCGATAACTCCAATATCCAATAACATCATATGACCTATAGGAAAAACAGGTTTTTGTAGCGACAGCTACATTACGCCAGGTTTTCGCCTCTTCGCCGTCGCCGCACTTTGAGCCGTGGTCGCACTGTGACGTCACACCACGTCCCTCGATTCTCCAGGAACTCGGCTCGTCGCGGTCGCCGCGCGGCCACCGTCCCTGCCATTGAGCGCTCGTCGTGCCCTCTGTGTGACGTCACACCACGGGCCTCGATTCTCCGGCTACGCGACTCGTCGCGGTCGCCGCGCGGCCACCGCTCCTGCCATTGGGCGCTCGCTGCGCCCCCTGCATGACGTCACACCCCACGCTCCGCAGCTGCCATGAGATAACCGGGAGTATAGAAGGGGAGAGCTCGCGTCGCCGCAGCCATAGTTGAGGCCGCAGTATGGATGTTGAGAAGTCGGGCCGCCTGAAGGAGGCCAGGGATCGCAGTAGAAATTAAGCGGAACTTTGATGAGTCTATCTACGCAATTGACGATGTGGCCACAAAAGCCCATTACTTTACGGATCGTAAAAGCGTATTCATTGGTGTCAAAAATAGTTTTACCCGTTGGTTGACCACAATGTCGCTCCTTTCTTAGACTAGTGGAAAACCACTAAGCTTAATAACAATATGTCTAACTACAAGCGAAGCCTAAGCGCAGCCGCGGGTCTCTAGACTAGACTAGGTTTAACCAGAGCTAAACCACAGCCAATTTGTGTATGGGATTCTATATGTGTCAAATCGGATTATTAGATATGAGAATTATGTAGCATATGTATTTTTCAATGGGGTGTGTTCGCTGTAGGAATTTGATCGTGATACGCACTCAGACAATATGCTTCAAAGGCGCCGACGGGCTTTGCTGCCGTTGAGCAGCTGATGAAAACAGCATGCATAGTTATTGTGGTATAGACACATACCTCGCAGTGTCAGAGGTGCTTCGTTCTTATACAAAACTAGGAGACGAACGAAAAGCCGCATTCAGGACGGGCTCTCATATAAAACATTACTGCTTTACAACATATAACATGGCGACTTGGTAAGCTTTCCAAGATGGAATGGCAGTGCCGCAAAAATAAACTAAAATGATTACGTCTGTGAAATCAAAGCCACAAACCGCTGCGTTTGATCAATTCGCGTTAAATGCCTACCATATTCTTCATAGCCTCTAAAGGGTCTTTCATGTTGCAGTGGCTCTCCCAGAAGACAAATGGAGCCTTGCCCGGCTTCTCTGTGTAAAATACGCGCATCCACTGCGGCTGATTGAGCGCCGTGTCGCCAGGAAACAACAGCTCGCCATCCAAGTAAACCTGCCGAAGAAAGCATTTAGAACTTGCTACCCTTACGACCCTAAAATACTGATATTCATAATTGCACACCGAGACTAAAAGTAAGAAGGGCACCAACTACAACAAGATTTTAAGAAATGAATGGGTACGATGTTGATAATCACACAACGTCATCTTTGGTAGAGCACTGGCATCTTAAACAACAAAGACGGGACATTTATGAGCTGCTGATTAGTTTCATAGATAGCGGGCAGTGACCAGTTTACCTAGTCGTTTCCCTTTTATCCCTTGCTTTTCTTTTTGGTTGGCGGGGGGGGGGGGGGGGCAGAGGGTTACCGGCTCTAAATACTTTTCATATGATATAGTTAGTGTGCCCTTAGTACACTAGTAGTGCTTACCATGCGCACATACTTTCTTAAGGTTCAATCGAGGTGGCATATTACGGCGAAAGCTTGTCTTGTTTTGAGGTACCCTTCAAAAAGTGGAGCCACAAATTGGTAAAAATATGTGCAAAAAATCTATAACCCAATCAGATGATTACAAACCCCATAACATTGCATTGACACGTGTACTTGTTTATCTTCCTCGGCTGACCGCGTTTCACCGTTTGACAAATGTTATCGCTCAGCGCAGAGCGCACCTGCATGTATCGGAAGTTTCTCGAATGTTATCGATGGTTCTA
Source organism: Dermacentor silvarum (assembly GCF_013339745.2). Taxonomy (NCBI): domain Eukaryota; kingdom Metazoa; phylum Arthropoda; class Arachnida; order Ixodida; family Ixodidae; genus Dermacentor; species Dermacentor silvarum. The sequence goes on from NC_051162.1 coordinate 19,242,168, forward strand.
TGCGCTGTCCGTCGTCACCGAACCTTGAGTAATCTCATTGCATGTATGTGCAACGTTCATTGTGTCGTACTTTCTAGTATAGTAAACTACATAGTGAAATATCTAGTTCAATATATTTCTAGAATGCACGCCAGCACCAGCGATTACTATGGAAACTTCCATGAATCATGTATAAAAGCCAATGTGCGTGACCGGCGGAGCAGATTTCCGACGATCGCCGACTGTGTTCGCCGCTATCGTTGTTCTTTTAGTGCAGCGTATTGTTCTGGGCAGAAGTTCGCCCAATAAAAAGCTGCTTTCTTCATTCAGTTTTGCTGCTGTTTTCTTCAGCGTCACTACGTGACTGTATATTGTTACAGGCGTGAAAGTCTTGTGCTATTTGGGTATGTGTCATAAGCTGTAGTGGGATACAGATAAGAGGGGTGGAAGAAAAGGACGTTTGCCAAGCCATCAAGAAAATCCCCCTCGTGGGTACGAGCCATGTTTTGAGCCAACAACAGCCTAGGCTGGCGCTCAAGACCGTCGGCTACGTCGTATCCCAATAAACCCTCTCTTATCTGTGTCCCACTACAGCTTATGGCACATACTCAAATAACACAAGACTTTCACGCTTGTAGTCAATAGGCAATTACACGAGGAATATAAATAACAATAAATAATCGTGATAGTCGTTAAATAATTATGATAATGAGCATTAAAAAACGGGAAAATTGGTAAAAAAATCCCAATGTGGCTACGAATCGACAATTAATGATGGTGATGGGAGAAAGTATGGTTAAGATAGTAACGATAATGATAGTTGAATGCAATAATGACTCAATAATGACAATGACTCAGCGAAAAAAGATTAACACTCAAAAACCACTGCAATGTGTTCGGTCATTAGCACTAAGTGAAGGAAACACTTAAGGATGATGGTAGAAGTGATAGTCATGACCCTGGCTAAGGCTGTCGCCTTAAGGTTTTCTAGGGGTAGCTAAAGGGTGTTTTTTATTCATTGTGTCTGCCGGGGGGAAGTACGCCTTGTGCAACACCTCTTTTTTCTGTTCAACAGTTACGTTTACCATCCTGCGAACTTTTTTCTGACCTGCCTTCGGCAACTTTGGTCGTTCCCACCGGGTCTTATATTTCAAGGGACATGCTTCCTCTCTTCACTACCATAAGTCGGTACTCATATCATGTATAAAAATGACGAATAGAATTGAATTAGGAAGCACCCACCTTTATAGAGCTTGCAGTTCGCCGGTATTCCACGATGTGCAATCCCAGTTTGGCAGAACTCACAGTGTTTACAGTAACTGGTACCGACTCGCTGTTGTATCTATATTCAAATGCGTACTCGGCGGAAAAATCTATCTTTAGGTATGTTTGATCATGCCTGTTGTACAGTCCGTAGAATATTGGATACTTTTCGCTGAAAGAAAAACACGATTTTGAGGGAATTCCACTCCGTAAGTATAGAAGGGGTGAAAATTGAGTAGCCACTAACAAAATGAATTTCAAGAAAGAAATATCAAGATCCAAAGCACATGTTGTAATCTATGCGAAGCGAATCTTTAGTGAAGGATGAAATTGAATGCTTTACAGTAAGCTAACGCCGATGCGTAAAATGTTCTTTAAGTTCGGCCTATACAACCGCTTGCTGCGGAACGTTTCGGAGATGTTCAAGTTCATCGGCTAAAGGTTTGCGTGATGTCATTTCATACAAGGTCGTCGGGAAACCACTGTGTAGCACACCACACAAGCTGTTGTTTCTTATGCTTATCATTCTAGTTGCGTACGACGTTTAATATACCTAAGCTGTGCGAGCTATTTATCTTAGCTTTTTTTTTAATATGCAATCTCTGATATTATGTACTTTGAATATTATGAAGGTCTTAATGCCGAATTATGACATCTTATTGGTACTATCGAGATTGTTTACCTAGGGTTGGTGAGGCTTGTGGTGCCGTCCTTGAAACTGCCTTTTTTCTTGCGAACCTCGGTGTCTTTTTGTAAGAAAATTGAGATAAACTGACTGATATCCTTACATAGGCCAGTTAGGTGCAGCGGTAACTGCAGTATGTGGAACTCATTATCAGCCGCGCTGTATATACCTGTTTTGAGCTATTCTGGTTGTATCAGCTTTAGTTCTAAGAACAATAGCGGTATCTGTGGATTACCAGCGTGAATTCGAAAACCCTCTCACTTTCTGATCGTTTGGCGCGGGAACTGAAACAAAAAAGCACTCTTATGTGGCCTATCTAATGAAAACGCAAAACATCCAAAGCGCCAATCGTTATGAAATATTTGGTTGAGCCATTCTAACGCATTTTAGGTCTACACTGCTTTGTCTACAGCCTTGTGTATGAGGCCGATGGCGTGGCTCAACACAGAGATCAATGTGGTTGGTAAACGAATATGATACACAAGCTTTATTCTTCGGCATGGTCTATATAAATTTGCCCTAGTGTAAAGAAGTAATATTCAAATTGAGTCAGCTAAAAAGACTGTGATGGCTATTTCGGACGCCATAATTTTCGTAAAAAGGGTAAGCGCGTCGCAGAGGACGCACCGAACAAGACAAAGCAAATAAAAAAAAAACAAAAAAACACACAACATGCGCAGATCTTGCACATCCACGCAAAACAATATGACATACACGGCGATTATCTCCAAGGAGATGCGTAGTTAGATAGTTGGGATTGACAGGTTACAAGTATGCGTATATAGTGATGGCCTAAGTGTGAGAGCATCGGGCTGCTTTGCTGGGGTACCGAAGTTCCCAGAGAGGCCAGTCGCGCGGCAAAATTGCGTGCATTCGCGGGCTTCTGTCACGCTCGGAAAAACAAATTTATGTAGCACGTATTGAGAAACAGAATAAGTTTCATGTTGCTCTACAATTATCTCGTTTACACTTTTCATCAAATTATAATAATGGCGAAGTTGATTATTTAGACTAATCACTTAATGAGGCAGAATGGAAAAAAAAGTAATCCGAGTATCTCCAAGCGAGGGCAAGCAACATTACCTTGGTTCTATCCAGCTACGTGGCATTTGCCTATCTTTAAAAGTTGGTGCACAATAGTTTGGAAGCCCTGTATAGTGTTTATATGCAGAAATAGTTTTATCTATAAAATCAGCAGTTTATTTTGAGAGACAACCAACTAGAGCAAATATCCCGTCGTGCTAGCTTAGTGGCGATGGCGTTGCGCTCCTGAGCTCGAGGTCGGGGGTTCGATTCCGGCCACGGCGGCCGCATTTCAATGGGAGGCGAACTGCAAGAACGTTCTTGCACTTATATTTAGGTGCACGTTAAGGATCCCCGGGTTATGAAAATTATTCCTGGGTTCCCCACTCCGGCCTGCCTGGTAATCTGATCGTGTTTTGGCACATAAAATCCCAGAATCACATTCATTTAGTCTTAACGAGCCCAATTAGCTTGTAGTAGAATCGATTTCTACAAATATTACACACACAGAGAGAGAGAGATAAATGAGATGCGAAAGGCAGGGAGGTTAACCGGAAGGTAGATATCGAGTTTTCTACCCTACACTGGGGAGGGGTAAGGGGAGACAGAAAGATAGAGAAAAATGCACACACTTAGAGAGGGAGATTAAAAAAAGAAACACACACACACACACACACACACGCACACGCACACACGCACACGCACACGCACACGCACACACACACACACACACACACACACACACACACACACACACACACACACACACACACACACAAAGGAACTCAGGAGTGTCCCAGTCGTTCAAACAGGTCGCTTGACCGGAGGAACTGCAATAGCGCCCTCATCGCCTTCTGCTGTGAAGACCGTATCAGCCGGCAGTGAACAATCGTCTGCTCAGAAAGCGGACAGTCGTCGAGGCGTGCCAACTCGTTACGAGCGACTGTCTATGGGGACAAGAGTCTAGAGGGGACAATGACACAGGATATGTTGGACTGTTTACTCGGTGCCGCAAGTATCACAGACAGCAATGGCAGCCATTCCGATGCGACAAGCAAAAGCATTCGTAAAGGATACTCCAAGCCACAGTCGGCTACAAATATTACAGCAAACGGTGGTGTTGTGCATTGTGAGAGAAACATAAGTAAATAGAGCATTCGTAAAATGATCCTTCACTAAAAACCTAAAACAATTCTACCTAAACTAAGGAAATGCACACGTACCTTCCTAGCGGGCCTTTATACTCGAAAGTTATGAACAGTCTGCTGCCTTCTATAAACGTTCCCGCAAACTCAAAGTTCAGCTGCTTTATGTCGGCTCTGTGTCCACTCTGCAATAAAACATTACTTTCAGAATTAGTTCACAAACAAGAAATTAGTGCTCAAGAAGAGACCAAGAGGTTGGTCATAAATTAATGCTCGACAAAACCGATTTATTTCGTGCAACGTCGAAATTTAGCAGTGCCATCCATGTGCGAACTTTTGTTAAATATCTGTGAAGTAGAAATTATAACATTTCTAATGTCAGGCGTGTTCGTTGCAAAGCATGAAATGGTATATTCTCTTCGATCTTATTTCGTAGTATCTTCGTTATCCACTTCGTTGTTTCTTTCAACGCTGATGCCTGTTTCTAAATACTTTCCAACTGCTGCAAACTTCTGCATTCAGTCCATGTGCCCTAATTATTGCATACTTTTACACAACGTCGAGCGATACTAAGAAATTTATAGCCAACTTCTAAGAAAGGCAGCGGGATCTTTCACGTATGCCAAATATCACTCCTGAGGCCGTATTCAGGGCTTCTCAATTTTGGCGAAACGCCGGATATCCAGCGCTCTTGGAAAAAAAATCTGAAATAACATTGGGCGATGCATTACAAGCAGACGTCGATATTTTTATTGTTATCGAATCCTGTGCGCGGCAGCCGCATTTCGATGGAGGCGAAATGCAAAAACGTTCGTGTTCTTGCGTTGTAGTGCACGTTAAAGATCCCCAGATGGTCAAAATTATTCCGGAGCCCTCCACTATAGTTCGCCTAACAATCAGAACTTGTTTGAGTACGTGAAACCTAGAAAAGAAGAAGAAGAACACTGGAACATGTCGTGGCATTGCTTAACGAGCCGTAATCACTGCGGTACACATGTCCATATCTGTTATCGTCCAATCAGCGACATTAATCATAGAAGATAAAACGCCTTCTTCCCCAGCAAAATTTACTTCATCAATTAGCACTGTGAAGGATGAGTGAGCGTGGTATTAAGAATTAAATTTCTCGTTATCCAGTTCGGTCAAAGGCTGCGCCAAGCGGCCCCATCAAATCCCTCTCTCGCTTACCCGTTATTGAAGAGAGCGTTCGACACACGTTTCTGCTGCACTTAATCTACAATAACCCACAAAGACATAATTGACCTTTGCCTATTAACAGCGCGAGAGAAGACATATCAAGACAAATACACTAAGATGAATCCTCTAATGTGGCAGTGCACCACGGTGTGAGCCTATTACGATTTTCCTGTCTCGCAACAAGTGCTGTCATTTTACCAACAGGGTTGTTTTCGAAGTAGCAAATACGGATCGTTCAAGTGGGAAACAACGACAGCCGTTGCTGCCAATCAGTCTTACTTCGCGACCTTCAGCTCAACGCTATTGTCAAAGCAGTCGGGCGCTAGCATTCTCGGAGTGTGCATCATTTACGTGTCATAAAGAAAACTAATGCAATATAGCATTTTATGGTGAATCTTCCACACCTTTCCATTGAAGCGTTAATGTAATAGTACGTATCGAATGCTCCTGCCGAATTTCCGCAGTTCAAATCCATGCTTCGTAAACGGTAGTGGACACCTTTGTGACTTGTTGAATAAAGAAACGGGGGGGGGAGGGGGGGGGGCGGAGGGGAGAGAACAATTGAGAAGTGAAGAGACACTATTTTCTGCAACCTTTTAGGGAGCACAGCTCAACAACTGGTTGGGAAAATAGAGAGGCCAAGCAGACTTTTTAAATTCTTTAGTGGGGAGAGCCACACGGAAGTCAAACAGACTAAGCCTTAGTACCTGTTTCTTGTGTAATAAAGATTCTTACAAAATTTACAGGAAATTTACAAACATTTTACAAGCTCTGGCGCTTCAATCGTCCAGATATCATAGAAACGATGGCTAGCGAGCAACTTGTTCTAGTGTAATGAAGTAATCTAGTAGCCTGCGCCTCAGCACCATCGCCACCGGCATGAGCTCGTGGTTGCTGTTTTTGGACGAACGCTTGTGACTGCTGCCCATTCCCCTGCGTTCGCTGCTAAGAAACATTTTAGCAAGTGGTGGAGGTGCTAGGTTTCGACCACCCTGGACCTTCGTAGTCGCACTCTACCCCGCATCATACCCGACGACGCAAATGGCACTCCTCCAACTCATCCAACGGCGCTGCTCACCCTGGTTTGTGCCGGTGCCTTGCGTCAACGAGATTCCGCGATCTTCTCCGGCACAGATGACAAAGACTTTGAAGATTCGCTCTTCTCAGATGAGCAAGTTAGTGCACATAACCAGTGGGACGATGTTAGCAAGTTGAGAAACGTCGCATTCTATCTCTCCGATGTTGCGAAATGATGGTTTTTAAACCATGAAGCCGACCTAACTACGTGGTTGGTCTTCAAGACCAGCTTTATCCAAGTTTTCGGTCGGCCAGCAGTACGGAAGCTTCATGCGGAACAAGGTTTGCGTACACGATCCCAAGAGACAGGAGAGAATTTCACGAGCTACATTGAGGACATTGTTGACCTTCGCAAACGGGTGAACCCTTCGATGTAAGAGGAGGAGATGATCCAACATATAATGAAGGGTATTGAGAACGACGTGCTCCAAATGTTATTATCGAAGAGTCCTCGCACTGTCGTCGAGGTGATATAATTGTGCCAGAGTTACGAAGAGTTGCGCAGGCACCGGCTTCACACCCGACGTACCCCTGCGCACGCCGACTCTGTGTCCAGCCTTGGAGACGGCGACGATCATGCCAATCTGTTTCTCAAGATTCAGGAATTCGTTCGCGCAGAGGTCGCTCGCCAGCTATCTTTCATGTCTTCCGTCCCGGAACCACCACCCGCTTGGGCCCCTACTATCCGCGACTTCATCCAGGAGCAAGTACCTCAAGCACTTCCGCCAGCCCGTGATTCGACGCCTGTAACTGCACCTCTCGCGTACGCAGAAACAGTAGCTCGACCTCGTCCACAAACGCTCTCACCGCCCCCTATGCATCGAACACCAACCTTTTCGCCGCCACCTATGCCGCTTCCAGACCGACGGCATTTTCCGACTCCTCAGCCACGCGTCGGAGCTTACCCCCAACAATGGCGCACCTTCGATGACCGCCCAATATGTTTTACTTGTGGTGATGCTGGTCATGTGATGTGCCATTGCCGTCGTCGCATGCTTCCTTTTCCGAACATCTGGCAAGCACCGCCTTTCGCTGCTCAGTTTTCGTCTTCGCCTTCGAGCCTTCCTACCCCTTCCTTTTGTCGTGATCGCTCACCCGCGTCTACCCGCCGCCCACCATCTCCACGTCGTCGCTCGATTTCTCCGATGCGTCGCCGTACTGAACCCACCCAGCAGGAAAACTGATGGCCGCAGTTCCCGAAGCACGAACTGCGTCCATCTCGCAATGCACAAGTCCTCGTCCCTCTCCAGCCAACGTAATTGACGTGTATGTCGAAGAAATCGCCGTCCTGGCACTTGTCAATGCAGGAGCCGCCGTATCTGTAACTTCCGCCCAACTCTGTCGGATACTAAGAAAGGTACTGACGCCTTTATCCGACCTCTCCCTTCGAACCGCGACCGCTGAAAACATTACGCCTCTCGCTGCCTGTACTGCTCGAGTCTTCATTCAAGGAGTCCTGTATACCGTCGAATTCGTCATGCTGCTCTCGTGTTCCCATGCCATTATATTAGGCTGGGTCTTCCTTGCAAATAACAGCGCCATTATTGACTGTTGTCACGCCGAACTCAAACTTTCTGCACTTCACGATTTTGAGACAATCGGCAACTGCCCTTCTAGTGCTAAACTGTTTGTGTTCGAAGAGAATGCCGTTTCTCCGTGCTGTTCCATGCCTGTGCTTGTGTCCTGCGCCGCTATTTCTGATGAGTGTCCTCTTTACGCCCCCTGAAGTGTCCATTCGCCGAAAATGTTCTCCTTTGCTATTTGCTCCCCTTACTCTTCACAGCGGCGTCACGAAAATGCTCGTCGACAATCCCGCGGCGTGCCCTTTACATTTACTTCATGGTGAGTGCCTCGGCCTCGTTCAGCCGGTCGAAACCTTTTGCATCTTTGACGCTCCAGCCGCTTCTACTTCTACGGACCTTAGCGCACTTACTTGTGACCCTGCGGTTGCTCAGTCCCTCCTCGACGCTTTCCACCGCTCCATTCACGACGAAACGTCCTGTTCCGAACGAAGCCAGCTACTCACTCTCCTGCAGAAGTTCCGCGCTTCTATTGACAGCCCTGATTCCGGTTTAGGTCGCACGTCGACAGTTTTTCCCCAGATCGATACAGGCAGTCATGCACCTCTACGGCAACGCCCTTATCGGGTATCCGCCTCGGAGTGCCGTGTAATTGACGACCAGGTTGCTGACATGCTCAACCGCGGCATTGTGCAGCCTTAAAACAGTCCCTGAGCGTAACCGGTCGTTCTTGTTAAGAAAAAGGATGGCTCTATTCGGTTCTGCATCGACTTCCGACGTCTTAACAAGATAACGCGCAAGGACGTTTACCCGTTACCGCGCATCGACGACGCCTTCGACTGTTTGCAGGGAGCGGAGTTCTTTTCTACGCTGGATTTACGTTCCGGTTACTGGCAAGTCCCTATGGCACCATCTGACCGACATAAAATAGCATTTGTGACACCTGACGGATTATATGAATTTACCGTGATGCCTTTCGGCCTATGTAACGCCACAGCCACTTTTGCGAGGATGATGGATAATATTTTGCGCAGCCTCAAATGGAACACATGTCTCTGCTACCTGGACGACGTAGTTGTCTTTGCCTCTGATTTCCGCACACATCTCAGCCGTCTCGAGCACGTTTTAAAATGCCTCACTGATGCGGGACTTCAACTCAACTTTAAAAAATGTCGTTTTTGTGCCCGACAGCTCACCATTCTTGGCCATGTTGTCTTGCGAGACGGCATTCTTCCGGATTCAGCCAAGTAATCGCCGACTTTCCAAAACCAAAGACATTAAAGGAGCTTCAATGTTTCATTGGTTTATGCTCATATTTCCGACGTTTCATTCGAAATCTCGCATCCATAAGTGCACCCCTGACAGACCTTCTAAGCGGCGACAAAGACATTTCACCTTGGTCGCCCGCCTGCGATGAAGCCCTCACAAAATTACGCCGCCTGCTAACCTCGCCACCTATCCTCCGCCACTTCGAACCTGGAGCCTCCACCTCGGTCCACACCGATGCCAGCGGCGTCGGACTCGGCGCCGTACTCGCGCAACTGAAAGCGGTGTTCGATGAATATGTCGTCGCCTACGCGAGCCGCACTCCAAGACTAATTACTCGGTTACAGAGAAAGAGTGTTTAGCCATTATTTGGGCCCTTGGAAAATGTCACCCTTATTTGTGAGGTCACACTTTCGATGTTGTCACTGACGACCATGCCATTTGTTGGCTGTCCACCCTTAAGGACCCTTCTGGCCGACTTCCTCGCTGGGCCCTTAAGTTAATACAGGAGTACTACATCCGCGTTCTTTACCGTTCCGGCCTAAAACACATGGACGCTGACGCCCTTTCTCGCTCACTGGTCTCAGCTGACAGCGCCTGCCTATCCGCTCTTGAGCCCACACTTACATGACATGCACTGTGCAGCATGCCGTCCGAGCAGCGCAAGGACCCCTGGATCAGTGCTCTCATCAGCATCCTTTCTGATCCATCCACCTCTTCACCCTCTCGCACCCTTCGCCGCCAGCTACCCACTTCTGCATTCGCGATGGCCTTGTTTATCGTCGTAACTACCTTTCTGATGGTCGCAAGTGGCTCCTTGTGATACCCCGCCATCGCCGTGACTTTATCTGCGACGCTTTCCACGCAGACCAACAGTGCGCGCATGCAGGCCTCCTCAAGACCTACGCTCGACTACGCCTCCGGTTTTATTGGCGCGGCATGTATAACTACGTGCGAAAGTTCATTCGCTCCTGTAATCAGTGCCAATGCCGAAAATAACCTCCCGGACAAGTCTACCCGTCCCAACCCCATCCCTGCCCTAGTCGACCCTTTGATCGTGTTGGTATTGTTATATACGGACCGCTACAATCCACTCCAGCAGGGAACCGCTGGATTATTGTTGCAGTGGATCACTTGACCCGTTATGCTGAAACAGCCGCTCTGCCAAGTGCCACCGCCCGCGACGTTGAATCGTTTCTGTTACCCCATTTTGTTCTGCGCCATGGTGCCCCTCGCGAACTTCTGAGCGATAGAGGCCGAGCCTTTCTTTCCGATGTTTTGAAGGCACTACTGGACGAATTCTGAATCGTTCACCTCACAAGTACAGCGTACCATCCATAAACTAACGGCATGACAGAGTGCTTCAACCGTAGGCTTGGTGACATGCTCTCAATGTACGTCACCTCTGATCATTCCCTCTTAGCACTAGTATTTCTAGTTGTCACTTCAGGCATTCTTGCAGAGTTATTTATTATGCTTTGTTTTTCCAATGTTCAAAGCAATGACTGCTTTTTAAACACGCTATGCCAATCCAGCAATGACTTTCCACGCACATGTCTCCTAATTGCGCATAGATAGATGTATAGCGCAATATTTTGCTTGACAGGATCAATTGCGTCTGTGTGTTGCAGTGTATTGTAGAGAACGAAGTACAAGGTATAGACAAGAAGCGAAAACTAATGATAATTCATCCTAGAATGTCTTACAAATGTGCCCATTAACGTGAGGCAATTAGCATGATGTCCATTGCACAACGTAGCATCAGGCATAGTGAAGTACTGTACTCTATTTTATGCAAGAGAAAGTGAACCGCTAAAGTCTTCTAGAACTCTCTTAGACGCTTTAGTTTACTTGTATACAACACATAGCTAGCCATCTCACCGTGTAGTAGATGTGGGCACCGGACTCGTTCCTCGCCTTCGTGAGAATGCTTATTTGCTTCGTCGTAGCGCGATGCAAAGGTGTGTCAGGTAGCGACATGGTGAATTAGTACGGCTAGTAGTAATTAGTCTAAGGTGGGCTTCGTAACAAAGTAGGCCCCTGGAGAATCACCAATATGTGCAGTAGATCCTAGACCAAACGGAATAGTGTCCGTGGCTTCACTGAAATTCGATTCCTGAAACGGAGCTTGCGGGATCTCTACGACGCACTTGAGCGCTTCAACAATTGCGTTCCGTGGAGCTTCGGTACTAAACAATAGCTTATATATCTGCCATTCAGGAAATTTAAACCAAGCACGGGGCAGTTTTTCATGCGCGTATGCAAAAGTCTACCATGGCGGCCCGCACTCAATGTGATTTAGGTTTCGGCGCTTGCGATGTATAAGAATGCCAAATATATCGAGCCTTTTCATCGCTAAGACAGTAAAGGCCATCATTGGGTAGTAAGCTCATTGGGTAGCCCTTTCTAACGCCCACATAGTTACGACGCCGAGCCTATTTTTGGAGTTCATGATGTGCAGGATTCTCTACTCCTTTCTGGGGTTTTACGGGGCAAAACCACAATCTGATTATGAAGCACGCCGTAGTGGGGGACTCCGGATTAATTTGGACCCCCTGGGGATCTTTAACGTGCACCTAAATTTAAGTAAATGGGTGTTTACTGCATTTCGCCCCCATTGGAATGCGGCCGCAGTGGCCGGGATTCGATCCCGCGACCTCGTGCTTAGCAGCCCGACACCATAACCACTAAGCAACCACGGCGGCTTATAAATGAAAAAATAAAGAATAAAAAAAAACGATTAAGGGTTAACCTCTGGTGCTACCTGAACGAAGACGAACTGACATTTAGCGAGCTGCATGCGTACCCACGTATAGTAAGCATATATTATTGCGATAGCAAATATATGGACACCGCAGGCGCATTTCCGGCGTCGTCATCGGCATCGCCGTCACCGTCATCGTCGGCGCCATCGTCACCGTCAGCATGATGTTCCGTATAAGGTCGAAGTGCGATAATATCGCCGCCGCGCGCGCTGTGGGTGCGAGTGAAAGCGTGCGAGGGTGACCCGAGAACCATGGTGGCTGGATCTTGCGCGCGCAAGGGAGGAAGGCGGGGAGGAAGCGCGTTGTCTTCCACGCGCGCAAGGCAGCAGAGGGGGGGCTTAATCTCCGGCGGCTTCGCATGGCCCGACTGCACGCGGCAGTGCGGGCTCAGCTTGAAAGCGGTATGCGGTCGCTACAGGCTTAAGGCGCGCAGATTGCTGATTGGCTTGCTTGATTCGACTGCTGTTGAGAGGCAGCACTAAAAGCAAATCGTTCGCTGCTGCTGCCGATCTTCCTCACTGGAGAGCGGCAGCAGTTCGCGTCAGTTTCGCGGGTCATCGAGTCAGATGTGTTCAGGTTTGCGTTTGAGCGCGTGAAACCATACTTGTTAATTTAGTTAGTAGGCATATGTTCAAAAGTTTATAAGCCAATTTATCATTTTTATTTATTAAAATAACCCTTCGCTGTTAGGACATTACAGTGGAGGGGGGCGGGGGGGCGGCAGTTCTGTGTACGTTTTTCTTAACCAACAACGTGGCTCACGGTGACACGCGAAGAAAAACACGGCTATAAAAAATACAACAAAGAGAGTTTACAATAAAACGCAGCATATTGAAACACAGTGATGCAGAGCCACTACATTGAAATAAGAAGAAAAAGGAAATGATAGGAAGAAGTAAAAAGAAAAAGAATTACAATGCATTTCCACGTTTATATGAAATTCAATTGCAGGATACTGAATTTAATTCAACGCTCACAATTTCTTCAGAAAGTGAGTTCAATTGAGAACTTGTGTGCGGAAAAAAACGAGTGTGTTAGTTAATTGGTTCTAGATTTTATTTTCCGAACTTTGAAGCCATGGTCTGGTCATTGAGAGATGTTTTGACATATATTTTGATTTGTTTATGCCGGTGCGCTCGTGGTAAATATGAAAGAACCTTAGGAGGAGGGAGCGCCTATACGGTGGCATAGCAAAGGCAGCTGTAAAGTTGTCTTCATCGTTGTGAAGCTGCTGAGACGACAATAATTACGGATGATAAACCTTGCTGATTAGGATCCGACAGCACGCAGGCGTATTTGTTAAAAGGTCATACGCCTGGTGTGCCCATAAGTATTTTTATGCTTGTAGGGCTGCCATGAAAAGTATGCGCCAAGAACATGGGAGTTGTATTTGCCTTATTCATTGTTCGGGTGGTATTGTTGTAGCAGGAAAGAGTACTTGTGAAATGCCCACCAAGTATCCTTCGCCTCTGTCACGCACGGAAGTAGAATGTTGTTAGTACACCATGAACTAGGATAAACGTACTATCCTTACTTCGTATATATCTCTAATAATCTGCCATCGCAATCGATGCTTCTCCTTTCGGGGGAAACTGCAACATTATTTCATCTATCTGGAGTCGGCGAGGTGCCCTTGCGCAGGCACCACTCGAGACGTAAGGGCGCGAATGTTTCATCAACGCGTCTTCTGTGTCTGGTTAATCATGGTATATCCATGGTGACTGTCATCAGATCGTTTTATCGAGTATTTTGTGTTAACGGCTTTTTCCGGTCTGCTTAATGCCTCTAGCTATATTATAGTTCTAAAGCTCGATGGCTGGAAGCCAGGTAAAAAATACTTACGCAATCGTACCGCGGAAGTTTTAAGAGCACTAAAGCTACCCAAACTTGTTTTCTCGGAATGTTTTTGGTTACCTGGATTGCCATGTTACACTGGCGCGGCACACCGCATGGCACATGGATATACCTTTGATTGTTGTCACTTGCGTGATACCTTAATATAGTTTAAGACTCGACATACAATAATAACACGTTTCAAGTACTTTAAGTACGAACAATGTTCAGACCTGTCTCGCCTCCTATATCGATCACAGGCAGGGCTGGCAGTCCCTTTGGGTCCATTACCGTTTTATATTGTGACTATATCGAAGCTGAAACCTTATCCACGACATGCTAAGAACTTTCCCAATTGCTAGAATATGTTGAGACTTCTCAGGGAAACACGGAAATTGGCAACTCGTCGTCAACAGCACGTTCAATTTGCACCCCCCGCCCCGCCGCGCGCACGGTCCCACATACCAGCATTACAACCGACGAAAGAAAGCTCGAAATGGCGGTGCCGCCAATGAAACGGTCTATAGCTGTCTATGAAGTTTCTATCGCAATATATACTTTGCTTTTCCGGCGAGACTGCTGCATTTTTTTTTCGTTAACAGCGAGCGTTTATAACGAAGCTGAAAGCATAGTGTAGCGGGCAGCGACTGATTCAGTTCCAATAAATTCTTGCGTCCTGTTGTTGTCACTTCGCAGTAATGTTGCGACGCTGAAATGTTATGGCTGCTCAGCCTCGAAAGATGCACCAGAACATGTTCTTTCATTTTATACATCCTTTTACCGTCTTTTTAAAGAGTTCACTTGTATTCTACATACACACACAGTGCGGGCCTTGGTATTCCCTCCGCAGCGCTGCCTGATTTTTGAGGCCATCCCCCTCGCTTGCCGCTGGCTGCGTGTGTTTCCCGATAGATGGCACAACTAATCCACTTGCTTCAGAGCCATATACTCGCATAGTCTTGGCTTGATTCATGGAGCTTTCTCTGGGTAACTCTACGCACCTTCACTAAGGCTGTGTTCCAATACCCGCCTAAGATGGCAAAGTAGACGGCTAAGTGGACAGCGGCCATCTTAAGTCTCGTTCCAATTCTCACGAAGGCGTCAAAGTAGACAGCTTCGCGAAGACAGCATCGAAGTCAGAAACGATGCAGGCTACTTTCTTGTCCAAACAAGATGGCGGCTGAGCAGGATTCTTGGAAAGCGGACAGGAAGGTCGTATGCCCACAAGAAAACGTAGAGGTGCTTTCCTACGCCCTTAATGTAAGTCACATCGTGTTTTTTCATATGTTCGCAGGTGCTAGGACCTAAAATACAGAAATAATGCGTGCTTTTCTCAACTTTTTCTTGTCGCCACGAGGTGGCGTATCGTCGCAGCCACGTCTGCCATACGTCATTCAGACGTTTCGAAACGCGTTCCATTACATGGCCTCGAAGCTGTCTCAGGCTGTCTCCTTAGCTGTCTACGTAGACAGTCTCCAATGCTGGCCAGAATTGGAACACACCCTAAGCTTGCCAGGTTCTTTGCCATTATCACTGATAGATTCCACGTACGCCCGTTTTGTGGTCTGCCCAGCGGACAGTTTTTTTTTTTTCTGTTCGGCAAGCACAGCAGCGGTATCGGCACCAGGGTCCATTTCTATATCACCTGACTGTAACAAAAAAGTAGCAGTTTCGCCCGAAATGCGATGCATCAATTGCGATAGCAAATTAGTAGAGAGCTATACGGAGTAAGGATAGTGGTTTTATCGGCTGCGTAAACTTGGACACATTCGCTTACTAACTGAATTAACAAGCCTGGTGTCAGCAAGCAAGCATGAATATATCGCCCTCGGTAAACGCAGACAACCACTGCCAAAACGCTGGCGCGAGCAAGCGCGGTTGCAGCAGCGAGCATAGGATAGTGCGGTCTATCGCTTCAACGGAAACTGAGCGGCGAAAGCACAGCGCATACAAGGGTAAGAGCCGTGTGGAGATCGCTATCTCGATACGGTGTGCGCGACGGCCCCGAGCCGCGCAAGGTACAATTACGCAGTTGCTGGCAGAGTAGAAGCTGCAGCCCCTCCCTCCCGCGCTGCCATCCCGCTTTCCTCCTTTCGAGTGGGACATTGAGTAACCCGTTCCCCTTGCGCCCGGTCGCAAGATGCGCATTTGGTGCCGCAGCTAAACGGCGCCTACCCTCCCTCCCTCTCATGCCCTCACGGCTTTTCGCACGACGGAAGACGTCGCGTTTGCTTGCCGCCGTGCGTTCGCTCTCCGTGAACGCGCGCGTCCCTCACAGCGTACGGCGCGTGGCGACGATTTTATCACCCTTCGACTTTATACGGAACCTCACGACGACGCCCACAACGATGCCGACGGCAGAAATCCGCTTGGAGTGTCCATATAATTGATAAAAAAATTGGATAACCCTTAAGCATCGACTTGAAGAGTGGAACGCGATAGCATTCAAAGATCCTTGGCTGCTTATCAGGCTTCCCGGAAACTTCAGCTTTCTTTTTGCTCCACCTTCGCCTCTGCACGCCGCTACTATTTTACGCTGCCGGGGAGGCGAGTGCCATCTAGACGGTATTTTTGCAAGAATAAAACCATGGCGCGCCGCTGTATGCCTGATAGAAATGCTGGTCAAGGGGCTTGTGTTTGAGTTTCCGCGTAAGAGAATTATGTTTTCGTGTATATTCAACTTACATTCCGACGCTGTCACATCTGTAGGTTGTCGTTACGTTGTAAATTACCATTTTTTCCGACGCATCTTACTTTGAGAAATTCGATTAGTTCACCAGCGCCTCTGCGCTACGCGGAGGGCCCGCGTGGTCAGGGTGGTTCGGGCTGATTTTCTTGGCCGCCGACGCCGACTCAGAATTTCCTGCTACTCGGAGCCTTTAAGGCTATCGCATTAATATAGCTGGTCACACTAAGACACTCACAAACACTACCACGGCAACACTGCGAGCGGCTCGGAAGCTACAGCAAAAAGTAACTGCTTGTTCTCTTAGCATAAAACACGGTCGTTGGCAAACCTGCTTGATGAACAGAAGTCGATAACTGGTGCGTGTTCTGACACAGCCACCGACCCAACAGAGTGTGGGCGATGGCCGCTTGACAGCCCTGGTCAAAGCACAGGGGAAAGAAATATCGAGTGTTAAGACTGACTACTATCCACCAAGGTGGGATCCACACTGGAAGAGCCGGATGAACAAACGCTTCAGTCCTTGAGCGTCGAGTTCATTCGCTGACAGCTACCTCGAAAACATTGCATGACTACCGGTACGAAATCTGACTTCGTTACATACTGCTGACCGACATTGGCGAGAACCGTAGAATTTCAGCGAGCACAACAAAAATTCCCGCTACTCAACCTGATTGACCCCCGTTGGAGCCCGCTATGCTGCGAAGGCCAGAGTTCTGTTCCAGCATTTGTTGCACAAAGTCTGTGACAAAATTGCGGTTCCTTTCGGCTTCAATTCCATGCTTCGAGGACGCCCTAAGCGCACCGTGAAAACATGGCTGGGCGAGATACGCCCATACAACAGCTGGGCTGCTGGCATGACATGACCCGCGTGATCGTGGCAAGTAAATTCTATGGCACTGCACGCAACAGGAACTTAGCAATTGGCTCGCTGTACCCGACATGGGCTGCATGGAGCGCAGCTCTCCAGAAAATGGTCTGCATAGAACTGACGCTCGTGGAATGGTATTATCGTGTAACCGCCTTCGTTCAAAGTCCTGCTGAGTCACTGCATCACTAGGCTTTCGCTAAGCTCCACATTATTGTGGGCTACCTGACACCATCGACAACATGATGGCGCGCGGCCACGATGTTATCGAACTTGGACATTATACAGAACATCACAGCGACGCCGATGGCCACGTTGATGATGACGGCGGAAATGCGCCCGAAGTATTCATATAATTGCTATCGCAATAAATGTACGTGGCACTACAGCGAATGTTTACCGCAGGTTTGATGGCGCCTATCTCAAAGCCGGTGCCACCCTGAGAATTCCTTCTATGTCGATATTCCTTGCATACTCGCTAGCTAGAATTCGTGGATTTAAATATGTGCCGTCATGTACTTCAATTAAAAGTTAATCCGCATATTTACTTTAACTATTAGGAATTTTAATTTTCGTGTAGAACTAATGGCCGCATCATCCAGGTGTGTAGATCAAGGGTTACAGTTATGCTATTTGCCAGAGGTGCTCTTTTCTTTAATTTGGTACACCTAAAAAAACATATATAGCACAGAGTTTAAATAATGTCAATTTAAATACCCCAGCAGCAAGATTGGCAAACCTAGAAATCTTCAAGAAGTGTGGTTAAAACACGTATAAAGACTGTCTAAAATTATTCGAAGTATAAAGCGATAAATTTGTATAAGGCGATCTCTCGCACTGTCTGAAGAGCCCTGTGTACGCGAACAGAGTGCTCCTTTGTATCTAAGGCTCCATTTGTGCTTTTAATAAATCACGCTTCAGAACATGCAATGTAGTGACTGCTAATTGCAGACTTTATTAATACTGCGATGGGAATCATTGGTTTATATTAATTGTGAAGACAGGTATTCGTCATTTCATATCTATTCGTACAGTATTCGATTCTATTCGATTTTGGCACTATTCGATCAGAATTCGATTCTGTATCAATATCAAACACTCGCACACCCCTTTAAGCGCGCCTTAATTAAAATTTATTTCCGCATTGACCTGTGCTTCTTTCATATGCTGACAAATCGCAATGCTTCCCTGCTCACTAAAGTGTAACTGACTGCAAAAGTTCGTCGGCACAGAAATGTTTGCTGATATCACGAAAATACTACACTGCCGTCCTTGAATATACAGGTTGTTCATTATTATGTTTTACGGAATTTTGAGAAATCGCCTGTGGCAGGTAGCAGAATTCTTATCACTGAGCTGGGTTATTCGACGAGGCGGACATTAGTAGTACGAGAAATCGAAACACATATTCAACTAATTAACAATAGTTCACTAATTACCTTCTTAGTTAGTTACTCTACCACACATATTGCAATTTACGAATTCTAGCTGGTAAGCTTGTCAGGAGTATTCACTTGGTAAGATGGTCAGGAGTATTCACTTGGAATGAATTTTCAGAATGACACCAGTTTGGAGATATGCGCCATCAAACTCGCTGTAAATATTCTCTGTTGTTCCACTTACTTTTTTACCAAAATGCTGTTTTATACTGTGAAGCAGAAAAATAACTGGAACGCCTATGTAATTCGTCCCACACTTTGGGAAATAATATGTCGAAGCTGGTGTCATCCTGGAAATTAATTTCAAGTGGATGCGTCTTGGAAGCTCACCGGCTAGAGAGAGAGAGGGAGACAAACTTTATTGCTAGACCAGGCTTCTTGAGCCCGAAGGTGGGTGGCCTCGTCAGTCCAGGTAGCCATGGCTCGCTGCCGCCACCCGCGCCCTGTTCACCAACCATAGCTGGTTGTCAGGGTCTTGCGTCACCAGCAGAGCCTCCCACTGGTCTTCCGATTCTTCCTCTGAATCCGCTTCTTCCTGTATGTTATCGCCTGGTGGTAATGATGATAGTGGTACTTCTCGGTTATTCCTGCGTCCCAGCACCATATGGCGCAAGGTGTTGGGGATGTCCGGCGGGCAGAACTTGCAGTCTCGTCCGTAGGTGCCCGGATACATGGCGTGCAGCAGTGTTTCATGCGGCTAGGTTCCAGCCTGGAGTCTTCTCCAGGTAACCGCTGGTTCCCTGCTCATCGTCTTATGCACGGGTGGATAGCGACGCCTCTGCTTCCTGTAGTGCGCCAAGATATCCGAGTACTTGCTTGGATATCCGTTCATCATTATCGTCACAGTCATTGGTCTGTGTTCTCTGCGTGTCCGAGATGGCTCGGCGTGCATGATCTCGAGCCGCGGCGTGCGCCGCCTGGTTCCCCGCGAGAGACTCGTATCCTGATGTCCAGAGGATGTGTGCTGCTTCTATTTCAGTGTTGCTCAAGACCTGAAGTGCTGCCTTTCCGATCCTTCCGTTCACATGCCTTCTGCATACTTCTTGCGAGTCCGTCACCACGGTAACTAGGGTCTTCTTGCACGTTGCGATGGCCAGGGCTATACCCAGCTCTCCTGCTGTGCTCGCGTCCTTGGCACGTATGGATGTGGCTGTAAGTTCTTCGCCCTTCTCGTCGACCACGCTGATTGAAAATCGGTTGTTTGTTCTGTACGCAGCTGCGTCCGTGTATCTCACATTTTCATCTTTGCTGTTGGTGCGCTCGAGTATTTGTTTGAGCGCTTGTATTCTAACCTGTATCCTTTCCTTGTCGCACACGGGATGCATGTTTCTGGGAATGGTACTTGTGTGTAGCTTGTCTCTGACCTCGTGTGGGATACGCTGAGGTAGGTGCCTCTCATCCTTGACTTGTTAGCTCAGATGTTGGAGCAGGGCTCTTCCCGTCTTTGTCGGCTTTAGTTTCTCTAGTTTCTCCAGTTGGTTGACGTTGTGCGCTTCTCACGTGTTGTGGACTCCCATTTTGAGTAGTTTCGCCGTGGACGTGGAGGGGGACAGGCCCAAGGCAATTTTGTAGGATTTTCTGATGAGAGCGTTGACTTTGTCTCGTTGACTGTTCTTTATGTGAACGTATGGAGTCCCGTACGTGACGATGCTCGTGAGCAGCGCTTGTATCATTCTCGTGCAGTCTTCTTCCTTGAGTCCGTGACTTTTTCTCGTCACTCTTTTGATAAGGTGGGTTACTTGTTGCACTGTTCTCTGATTTTTTTACAAGTCTGCTCCCCCGGCCCCGTCCTTTTGAATCAGGAGTCCGAGCATCCGCAGCGTCGTAACCTGCGGAATCATGATGCCTCCAACCTTTACTTCCGGGTCTGGTATCTGCTGCGGTTGTCGGCCTCTTGTGCACTTTCTTAGCACCAAGAGCTCCGAATTTTCTGGTGCGCAAATCAGTCCACATGCTTCCAGGTATGTTTCCGTTGTGTCAACCGCTTCTTGCAGGGCGTCTTGCTGTTTACCTGTCGACACTCCCGTAGTCCAGATGGTGAGGTGGTCAGCATAGATTGCGTGGTTGCTTAAATTCGTAAATTGCAATATGTGTTGTAAAGTATTTAACTGAGAAGTTCATTAGTCAGTCTTTTTAATTAGTTGAATATGTATTTCAATTTCTTGTGCTATTAATGTCCGCCTCTTCGAATAACCCAGCTGAACGATATGATTTATGCTACCTGTCACAGCTGATTTTTAAACATTCCGTAAAGCCTAATTTCGCTTAATTTTGGTATATTTGACTGTGTATTTCAGTGTAATTATATTGCCCAGCCACTCAGGACATGTTGCATTAACAGTGCATAAAAAATATGAGGGCGAATTGTATGAACTACTAGTAGAACTCAATTGAATCCGGTGAAGGAGTTCAAGGATATTGCTCGCAAATTCACTTTCGCGTCACCATAATGACACCAACCACAAAAGAAACATGTTTTATTGTTACTACTTTTTATTGCGATAACAATTATATGGACACTCAAAGCGCATTTTAGCCGTCGCCGTCACCGTCGTCATCGCCGTGAGGTTCCGTATAAAGTCCAACGGCGATATAATCGTCGCCGCGCGCCGTGTGTGCGAGTGCCAGCGTGCGAGGGTGAGCCGGCAACCGCAGCCTTATTTCGATCACGCGAGAGAGAAAGGCGGCCGGAAGCGCGCGCAGTCTTCGTTCGCGCGCGAGGCACGGGGAGGAGGCGACGGAGACGGTGGGAGAGGGGGTGGGGGCGTTCTGCATGCTCTTGCGGTTGCTTCTCAGGGAGCTGCCGCGCGAGCGCCTGTCTTGAAAGCGATCTGCGATGTGAAGTGTGTCAACGCCGCACGCATTTTGAGCTAACGCGGGCAAAACGCCGATGGCGTCGACAACAGTTCTGCGTGTTGTTGCTACCAAAGCCGCTCACCTTACTTCGTATGACATTGCTGTGTTGCTATCGCATTCATTGCTTCGCCCTTAGGGCGAAACTGTGACATTTTTTTTTTCGTTAACAGCGAGCGTTTATAACGAAGCTGAAAGCATAGTGTAGCGGGCAGCGACTGATTCAGTTCCAATAAATTCTTGCGTCCTGTTGTTGTCACTTCGCAGTAATGTTGCGACGCTGAAATGTTATGGCTGCTCAGCCTCGAAAGATGCACCGTAACATGTTCTTTCATTTTATACACCCTTTTACCGTCTTTTTAAAGAGTTCACTTGTATTCTACATACACACACAGTGCGGGCCTTGGTATTCCCTCCGCAGCGCTGCCTGATTTTTGAGGCCATCCCCCTCGCTTGCCGCTGGCTGCGTGTGTTTCCCGATAGATGACACAACTAATCCACTTGCTTCAGAACCATATACTCGCATAGTCTTGGCTTGATTCATGGAGCTTTCTCTGGGTAACTTTACGCACCTTCACTAAGGCTGTGTTCCAATACCCGCCTAAGACGGCAAAGTAGACGGCTAAGTGGACAGCGGCCATCTTAAGTCTCGTTCCAATTCTCACGAAGGCGTCAAAGTAGACAGCTTCGCGAAGACAGCATCGAAGTCAGAAACGATGCAGGCTACTTTCTTGTCCAAACAAGATGGCGGCTGAGCAGGATTCTTGGAAAGCGGACAGGAAGGTCGTATGCCCACAAGAAAACGTAGAGGTGCTTTCCTACGCCCTTAATGTAAGTCACATCGTGTTTTTTCATATGTTCGCAGGTGCTAGGACCTAAAATACAGAAATAATGCGGGCTTTTCTCAACTTTTTCTTGTCGCCACGAGGTGGCGTATCGTCGCAGCCACGTCTGCCATACGTCATTCAGACGTTTCGAAACGCGTTCCATTACATGGCCTCGAAGCTGTCTCGGCTGTCTCCTTAGCTGTCTACGTAGACAGTCTCCAATGCTGGCCAGAATTGGAACACACCCTAAGCTTGCCAGGTTCTTTGCCATTATCACTGATAGATTCCACGTACGCCCGTTTTGTGGTCTGCCCAGCGGACAGTTTTTTTTTTCTGTTCGGCAAGCACAGCAGCGGTATCGGCACCAGGGTTCATTTCTATATCACCTGACTGTAACAAAAAAGTAGCAGTTTCGCCCGAAATGCGATGCATCAATTGCGATAGCAAATTAGTATAGAGCTATACGGAGTAAGGATAGTGGTTTTATCGGCTGCGTAAACTTGGACACATTCGCTTACTAACTGAATTAACAAGCCTGGTGTCAGCAAGCAAGCATGAATATATCGCCCTCGGTAAACGCAGACAACCACTGCCAAAACGCTGGCGCGAGCAAGCGCGGTTGCAGCAGCGAGCATAGGATAGTGCGGTCTATCGCTTCAACGGAAACTGAGCGGCGAAAGCACAGCGCATACAAGGGTAAGAGCCGTGTGGAGATCGCTATCTCGATACGGTGTGCGCGACGGCCCCGAGCCGCGCAAGGTACAATTACGCAGTTGCTGGCAGAGTAGAAGCTGCAGCCCCTCCCTCCCGCGCTGCCATCCCACTTTCCTCCTTTCGAGTGGGACATTGAGTAACCCGCTCCCCTTGCGCCCGGTCGCAAGATGCGCATTTGGTGCCGCAGCTAAACGGCACCTACACTCCCTCCCTCTCATGCCCTCACGGCTTTTCGCACGACGGAAGACGTCGCGTTTGCTTGCCGCCGTGCGTTCGCTCTCCGTGAACGCGCGCGTCCCTCACAGCGTACGGCGCGTGGCGACGATTTTATCACCCTTCGACTTTATACGGAACCTCACGACGACGCCCACAACGATGCCGACGGCAGAAATCCGCTTGGAGTGTCCATATAATTGATAAAAAAATTGGATAACCCTTAAGCGTCGACTTGAAGAGTGGAACGCGATAGCATTCAAAGATCCTTGGCTGCTTATCAGGCTTCCCGGAAACTTCAGCTTTCTTTTTGCTCCACCTTCGCCTCTGCACGCCGCTACTATTTTACGCTGCCGGGGAGGCGAGTGCCATCTAGACGGTATTTTTGCAAGAATAAAACCATGGCGCGCCGCTGTATGCCTGATAGAAATGCTGGTCAAGGGGCTTGTGTTTGAGTTTCTGCGTAAGAGAATTATGTTTTCGTGTATATTCAACTTACATTCCGACGCTGTCACATCTGTAAGTTGTCGTTACGTTGTAAATTACCATTTTTTCGACGCATCTTACTTTGAGAAATTCGATTAGTTCACCAGCGCCTCTGCGCTACGCGGAGGGCCCGCGTGGTCAGGGTGGTTCGGGCTGATTTTCTTGGCCGCCGACGCCGACGCCAAAACCGACGTTGACACCGACGCCGACTCAGAATTTCCTGCTACTCGGAGCCTTTAAGGCTATCGCATTAATATAGCTGGTCACACTAAGACTCTCACAAACACTACCACGGCAACACTGCGAGCGGCTCGGAAGCTACAGCAAAAAGTGACTGCTTGTTCTCTTAGCATAAAACACGGTCGTTGGCAAACCTGCTTGATGAACAGAAGTCGATAACTGGTGCGTGTTCTGACACAGCCACCGACCCAACAGAGTGTGGGCGATGGCCGCTTGACAGCCCTTGTCAAAGCACAGGGGAAAGAAATATCGAGTGTTAAGACTGACTACTATCCACCAAGGTGGGATCCACACTGGAAGAGCCGGATGAACAAACGCTTCAGTCCTTGAGCGTCGAGTTCATTCGCTGACAGCTACCTCGAAAACATTGCATGACTACCGGTACGAAATCTGACTTCGTTACATACTGCTGACCGACATTGGCGAGAACCGTAAAATTTCAGCGAGCACAACAAAAATTCCCGCTACTCAACCTGATTGACCACCGTTGGAGCCCGCTATGCTGCGAAGGCCAGAGTTCTGTTCCAGCATTTGTTGCACAAAGTCTGTGACAAAATTGCGGTTCCTTTCGGCTTCAATTCCGTGCTTCGAGGACGCCCTAAGCGCACCGTGAAAACATGGCTGGGCGAGATACGCCCATACAACAGCTGGGCTGCTGGCATGACATGACCCGCGTGATCGTGGCAAGTAAATTCTATGGCACTGCACGCAACAGGAACTTAGCAATTGGCTCGCTGTACCCGACATGGGCTGCATGGAGCGCAGCTCTCCAGAAAATGGTCTGCATAGAACTGACGCTCGTGGAATGGTATTATCGCGTAACCGCCTTCGTTCAAAGTCCTGCTGAGTCACTGCATCACTAGGCTTTCGCTAAGCTCCACATTATTGTGGGCTACCTGACACCATCGACAACATGATGGCGCGCGGCCACGATGTTATCGAACTTGGACATTATACAGAACATCACAGCGACGCCGATGGCCACGTTGATGATGACGGCGGAAATGCGCCCGAAGTATTCATATAATTGCTATCGCAATAAATGTACGTGGCACTACAGCGAATGTTTACCGCAGGTTTGACGGCGCCTATCTCAAAGCCGGTGCCACCCTGAGAATTCCTTCTATGTCGATATTCCTTGCATACTCGCTAGCTAGAATTCGTGGATTTAAATATGTGCCGTCATGTACTTCAATTAAAAGTTAATCCGCATATTTACTTTAACTATTAGGAATTTTAATTTTTCGTGTAGAACTAATGGCCGCATCATCCAGGTGTGTAGATCAAGGGTTACAGTTATGCTATTTGCCAGAGGTGCTCTTTTCTTTAATTTGGTACACCTAAAAAAACATATATAGCACAGAGTATAATGTCAATTTAAATACCCCAGCAGCAAGATTGGCAAACCTAGAAATCTTCAAGAAGTGTGGTTAAAACACGTATAAAGACTGTCTAAAATTATTCGAAGTATAAAGCGATAAATTTGTATAAGGCGATCTCTCGCACTGTCTGAAGAGCCCTGTGTACGCGAACAGAGTGCTCCTTTGTATCTAAGGCTCCACTTGTGCTTTTAATAAATCACGCTTCAGAACATGCAATGTAGTGACTGCTAATTGCAGACTTTATTAATACTGCGATGGGAATCATTGGTTTATATTAATTGTGAAGACAGGTATTCGTCATTTCATATCTATTCGTACAGTATTCGATTCTATTTGCTTTTGGCATATTCGAGCTGAATTCGATTCTGTATCAATATCAAACACTCGCACACCCCTTTAAGCGCGCCTTAATTAAAATTTATTTCCGCATTGACCTGTGCTTCTTTCATATGCTGACAAATCGCAATGCTTCCCCTGCTCACTAAAGTGTAACTGACTGCAAAAGTTCGTCGGCACAGAAATGTTTGCTGATATCACGAAAATACTACACTGCCGTCCTTGAATATACAGGTTGTTCATTATTATGTTTTACGGAATTTTGAGAAATCGCCTGTGGCAGGTAGCAGAATTCTTATCACTGAGCTGGGTTATTCGACGAGGCGGACATTAGTAGTACGAGAAATCGAAACACATATTCAACTAATTAACAATAGTTCACTAATTACCTTCTTAGTTAGTTACTCTACCACACATATTGCAATTTACGAATTCTAGCTGGTAAGCTTGTCAGGAGTATTCACTTGGTAAGCTGGTCAGGAGTATTCACTTGGAATGAATTTTCAGAATGACACCAGTTTGGAGATATGCGCCATCAAACTCGCTGTAAAAATTCTCTGTTGTTCCACTTACTTTTTTACCAAAATGCTGTTTTATACTGTGAAGCAGAAAAATAACTGGAACGCCTATGTAATTCGTCCCACACTTTGGGAAATAATATGTCGAAGCTGGTGTCATCCTGGAAATTAATTTCAAGTGGATGCGTCTTGCAAGCTCACC
Organism: Dermacentor silvarum; assembly: GCF_013339745.2. NCBI lineage: Eukaryota > Metazoa > Arthropoda > Arachnida > Ixodida > Ixodidae > Dermacentor > Dermacentor silvarum. Next base: position 19,268,685 of record NC_051162.1, read on the forward strand.
GGCTAGAGAGAGAGAGGGAGACAAACTTTATTGCTAGACCAGGCTTCTTGAGCCCGAAGGTGGGTGGCCTCGTCAGTCCAGGTAGCCATGGCTCGCTGCCGCCGCCCGCGCCCTGTTCACCAACCATAGCTGGTTGTCAGGGTCTTGCGTCACCAGCAGAGCCTCCCACTGGTCTTCCGATTCTTCCTCTGAATCCGCTTCTTCCTGTATGTTATCGCCTGGTGGTAATGATGATAGTGGTACTTCTCGGTTATTCCTGCGTCCCAGCACCATATGGCGCAAGGTGTTGGGGATGTCCGGCGGGCAGAACTTGCAGTCTCGTCCGTAGGTGCCCGGATACATGGCGTGCAGCAGTGTTTCATGCGGGTAGGTTCCAGCCTGGAGTCTTCTCCAGGTAACCGCTGGTTCCCTACTCATCGTCTTATGCACGGGTGGATAGCGACGCCTCTGCTTCCTGTAGTGCGCCAAGATATCCGAGTACTTGTTTGGATATCCGTTCATCATTATCGTCACAGTCATTGGTCTGTGTTCTCTGCGTGTCCGAGATGGCTCGGCGTGTATGATCTCGAGCCGCGGCGTGCGCCGCCTGGTTCCCCGCGAGAGACTCGTGTCCCGGTGTCCAGAGGATGTGTGCTGCTTCTATCTCAGTGTTGCTCAAGACCTGAAGTGCTGCCTTTCCGATCCTTCCGTTCACATGCCTTCTGCATACTTCTTGCGAGTCCGTCACCACGGTAACTAGGGTCTTCTTGCACGTTGCGATGGCCAGGGCTATACCCAGCTCTCCTGCTGTGCTCGCGTCCTTGGCACGTATGGATGTGGCTGTAAGTTCTTCGCCCTTCTCGTCGACCACGCTGATTGAAAATCGGTTGTTTGTTCTGTACGCAGCTGCGTCCGTGTATCTCACATTTTCTTCTTTGCTGTTGGTGCGCTCGAGTATTTGCTTGAGCGCTTGTATTCTAACCTGTATCCTTTCCTTGTCGCACACGGGATGCATGTTTCTGGGAATGGTACTTGTGTGTAGCTTGTCTCTGACCTCGTGTGGGATACGCTGAGGTAGGTGCCTCTCATCCTTGACTTGTTAGCTCAGATCTTGGAGCAGGGCTCTTCCCGTCTTTGTCGGCTTTAGTTTCTCTAGTTTCTCCAGTTGGTTGACGTTGTGCGCTTCTCACGTGTTGTGGACTCCCATTTTGAGTAGTTTCGCCGTGGACGTGGAGGGGGACAGGCCCAAGGCAATTTTGTAGGATTTTCTGATGAGAGCGTTGACTTTGTCTCGTTGACTGTTCTTTATGTGAACGTCCCGTACGTGACGATGCTCGTGAGCAGCGCTTGTATCATTCTCGTGCAGTCTTCTTCCTTGAGTCCGTGACTTTTTCTCGTCACTCTTTTGATAAGGTGGGTTACTTGTTGCACTGTTCTCTGATTTTTTTCCAAGTCTGCTCCCCCGGCCCCGTCCTTTTGAATCAGGAGTCCGAGCATCCGCAGCGTCGTAACCTGCGGAATCATGATGCCTCCACCTTTACTTCGGGTCTGGTATCTGCTGCGGTTGTCGGCCTCTTGTGCACTTTCTTAGCACCAAGAGCTCCGAATTTTCTGGTGCGCACGTCAGTCCACATGCTTCCAGGTACGTTTCCGTTGTGTCAACCGCTTCTTGCAGGGCGTCTTGCTGTTTACCTGTCGACACTCCTGTAGTCCAGATGGTGAGGTGGTCAGCATAGATTGCGTGGCCAATCCCTTCTATTTGCTTAAATTCGTAAATTGCAATATGTGTCGTAAAGTATTTAACTGAGAAGTTCATTAGTCAGTCTTTTTAATTAGTTGAATATGTATTTCAATTTCTTGTGCTATTAATGTCCGCCTCTTCGAATAACCCAGCTGAACGATATGATTTATGCTACCTGTCACAGCTGATTTTTAAACATTCCGTAAAGCCTAATTTCGCTTAATTTTGGTATATTTGACTGTGTATTTCAGTGGAATTATATTGCCCAGCCACTCAGGACATGTTGCATTCACAGTGCATAAAAAATATGAGGGCGAATTGTATGAACGACTAGTAGAACTCAATTGAATCCGGTGAAGGAGTTCAAGGATATTGCTCGCAAATTCACTTTCGCGTCACCATAATGACACCAACCACAAAAGAAACATGTTTTATTGTTACTACTTTTTATTGCGATAACAATTATATGGACACTCAAAGCGCATTTTAGCCGTCGCCGTCACCGTCGTCATCGCCGTGAGGTTCCGTATAAAGTCCAACGGCGATAAAATCGTCGCCGCGCGCCGTGTGTGCGAGTGCCAGCGTGCGAGGGTGAGCCGGCAACCGCAGCCTTATCTCGATCACGCGAGAGAGAAAGGCGGCCGGAAGCGCGCGCAGTCTTCGTTCGCGCGCGAGGCACGGGGAGGAGGCGACGGAGACGGTGGGAGAGGGGGGGGGGCGTTCTGCATGCTCTTGCGGTTGCTTCTCAGGGAGCTGCCGCGCGAGCGCCTGTCTTGAAAGCGATCTGCGATGTGAAGTGTGCGCCCGCGGGGCCTCATCTTCAAGGCGATCTGCAATGGGACAACGTGCATTCGCCGAGTTCGCGTTGAAGCACGAGCCAGCGCGAAGGTCAATTTGCTCGCGGCCGCTGGCGCGCTTTATCACTCCAGCGTTTTGACGAGCACCCACGTTCATCGAGCGAGATGTGTTCATGTTTACCTGTGCGTGCGTGACACTGTGCTTGTTTATTTAGTTAGTAAGTGAATATTTAGAACTTTATATGGCCGATAAAACTACAATCCATATTTCGTACAGCTGTCTACTAATTTTCTAACGCAATCGATTCTTCGCCTTTCGGGCGAAACTGCGACTTTCTTACGTGCTTCACTTGCTGTAGAGGGCCTGTAAAACATCCTTTTTAATTACCTCGCTAGACGGACCCTATAAAAATTAAACTTCATAGTTGTGCTTGCTTCATGTAGCATTACCTTATACCGGTGTCACACGTACACTTCTCATCGCGATCGGGGCCTATCCGAATCGAGTTTGATCCAGATCGAGTGTTGCTACACGGTGCGGGTCTGCTGATTCACGGAGCGGGTCTGCTGGAACGCGTTGTCGGCATTGTAAGCCGGTGGAACGCGGTGTCGGAATTTCGGCCAGCTTCGCTGTGTCTTGAGCTTTGCGCGGCCTTTGGCAAGCTTTCGCCTTTTTCCTTACGCCGACACGAAAATTTCCTTGGCTGGTAGAGGTATACAGCTTCGCTGTAAAAACGTTTAAAACCTTTTCTATCAGTCATTAGTACGCTGTAAAACTGAAGTATTGTCCAAATTTGTCCATATTTTGCAAATCTGAGTTTGTAGCCAAGACATTATGCAGTTCTGATAGTTGCCCACGATCAGAAGATGATAATAACTCTATCCGGATCGTTGGACCGTATAGCAGCGACCATTGTCGATTACGATCAAAAAATCCAATCCGGATTAGCCCCGATCACTGAATTGTACGTGTGACACCGGTGTTATTCTTTCTCACAGCATTGTGAACATCAGCTGAACTTGATAGAGCTTTCCGCCACCGATATGTCAATTCCTGAGGCGTTTCGGTACCCCTTTGTAGCTCTGGGCGTAGCTCTAAAGAGCAAAATCCGGCAGAACCCATCTCACGGTGAATGTTGACCTTATTGCTATAAGCATTGAAGCAATCCATCGACAATCCGTATAGAAACCACGAAACACGTCATGCATGAGGCGTCTATGCGGCCTGGCTGCTCTCTCGCGCTCCCCTCCGGACACGCTGCGCCATCTGGCGCCGCCCCATCGAAGTTTCTGCGTGGAGCGTGTGTGATTTGCATTTCAATTACTTTCTTAATAAAACGTCGTTTTATGTTTCGAAGCACAAAAGTAACTGGAATGACAATGCATTTCTCCGCAAAGTTCGGGAATTAATAACTCGAAACTGGTGTCATCCTGAGAATTCGTTCAAATTGGATCCGCGTTGCGAACTCCACGGCTACAATTTGTATATTGCAATATGGGTCATAGGGTAATTAATCAAAAACTTAATTAGTGCATTTTTCAAATATTCGATATGCATTTCAATCTTTTTGCAAGTAATATCTGCCTCTTCGAGTAGACCAGCTCATGAACTAGAATTGTGCTACAACCTTTAAAATTTTTTGAGAATGTTCGTTGAAACACCTGTATACGGCGAGGGTTCGGCTCCACTCATCACCAGAGAAATTGTACTGATGTTTTGTTGCTACTAAAAGCGGTCGAATAGGTTTGTCGAAGAATGCACAGATCCATTTACACTTAGCTAGTGATCCGAGTTGCCGTAAGACTTTCATTGAACAGTGACACATACCTTGTGGCACATACCTTGCGGCACGTACCCAGAGACCCAAGTTGTTGTAAAGAGGCTAATTGCAGAGCAGCACATACCCTGTTGCACATACACAGTGGGCCAAATTGTCATCAAAAATTTAATTGAAGTGTGGCAATACCTAGTTGCCCATACTCATTGTCCAAGTAGGGCTAAAACAGGTTAACTAAAGAGCGGGTAAGTGTGACAATACCTAGTTTCACATACCCAGTGACCCATGAAAATGTGAAAGAAGTTTATTGAGAAGCGGCACATAAGCACTGGCACATAGCGAGCAACACAAGTTGGAGCTAAAGAGGTTAAGTGATGTCCTTGAAGGGCGCCATACGCAGTGGCACAGGCTCGGTTGCGCACGTTGGCGTCAAAGAGCTTTACTGAAGAGCGGCGTATACCTATTGGCACATACCCAGTAGCCGAGCGTCAGGTTCACTGAAGAGCTGCACCGACAAAGTGGCGCTTGCCCAGTGCTCCAAGTTAGCATCAAAAATGTTCATTGAAGAGCGGCCCACATCCAGTGCCACATTTCCGGTGACCCAAGTTGGTGCGACGGTTGGTTTCGAACTCTGCACCATCAACGCAGCAGCCGGTGTTCTACACATTAGACCATGGACTACCTAATCCCAGTGATCCAAGTTGGCTTGAAAATGAATAAATAGACGGACGGACGGATGGACGGACGGACATATAGACATACATGCCGATATACAGACAGACAGACGGACGGACGGACAGATCCCCTGGAAAGTGTGCCAAGTTTCCTAAGAATGTTAATAACATTAACAGAAGTCGAATTATTCAAAAATGGTTAAGACTGGCAACACTAATTCTTGTGTTGTCCCCCCACAAGGGTCAATGCTTTCCTTCTTAGTGATGTCGTCGTGTAGTCGGCAAGGTAGTCAACCAAAGGATAAGGTGGATAGGGTGGAAGTGCTTTAAAGCGAAGCTTTCCTTGCCTCTTCCCCAGGGTTTGGCCATCGTCATCGTTTCTCGCCGCATACTTTTGTGGATATATACCGGCACCACGTACCACTGGGTATATGCTGGTTGGTGCCACACCGATTGCGCCACGAGTAGACCAACTGGGTACCGGCACCGGATAGACAACTTGCCGCTGGGTGCCGTCTGAACCAGTAGACAACTTGGGTAGCTTGGTGCGTGCCCATTCTTAACCAATTCCCCAGAATGAATGTGCCACTGTGACACAGGTGGTATGAAGCCTTACATAATAAGTGTCGTACTTCTCTGTGCCTATACACCTCTCAGTGGCACTCTTCCCTCGATAGACATCACACGTCGCCTTCGTTCTTTAGATGCATAAAGCTAACAGCTACAGGTGACGAGGCTGTGCTCGTGTCATCCGCTGGTGCACGATGTCAACTCGCCAACTCAAACAAGCTTCGCGTCATTTAGACTGCGACACTGCGTCGAATCTGCGTGTTTTTTCTTCCTGCTACTCGATTTCACTTAAATATGGACTAAGCAAATATGAGTGTTGTAAGTTATCGTAAATAAAGTGAAAAAAAAACCACTTAAGGACATAAAAATGAAAAAGAAACAAATAGTGGAAGACGCAATATCAAACTGAAATCCTACATTTAAATAGGATGATCTCAAACGCAGGCCTGCTGACCAGTGCTTGGAGTTAAATCGCTTGGTGACAGAAAAGAAACACAGGAATTAGGCTACAGTGCCCTCACAGCGCATTTTTTTGAAATGGCTGATGAGGGCCACAGTATCACAAGTGACACATGTTTTTTTGTGTGTTTAATATTTGCGATCAAGGTCTTGAGCTTTCGGACACTGCAACTGCGTCTTATGAAAAACCGATAGCATGTGAGAGGTATTTCAGTCAAATCAATCACAGTCAAAGTCAAACAATGCGATTGTGGCAATGCCTTTTTACAGCGTAAGCTGATATGGGCTCATTCCAATAGCCATTTCGGGTCCCAATGATGCCACCGCCGGCGCCCGCCGCGTAACCGCTGTCACTGGAAACGAGAAAAAAGTATCCGATTCCCGCCGGGATCGAACCCGGCACCCGCTGCTTGGGAGCCACGATACTCTACCACTGACAAACGCAGGAGCTTGCTATCGGGCCGCGGAAAATACCCATATATAAGGCAAGCACGCAGGGGGAGACGACTCGAGCCTCCGCGAGTATGGTGGCGCCATCTAGGGAAGATGCCTGCAAATGCAGCGTCCGCAGGCGCTAACGACGATATGCGATTCCGACGAGGCGCGTAATCAACGCGCTCCCGAGCTGCCGAGCCTCCGCCAGTATGGTGGCGCCATCTAGTTAGGGTGCCGACATGTAAGTTGCAGTTCTAATGCTTAATCGGGCTCAGCAGGCTGCTGTACAGAGAGTATTACAAGCCACAGCTCGCTGTCGACGCCGGGTGGACAGTTCAGATCGTTCTCGTCAAAACGAGGCGAACAGACTGCCGCGAAAACCCTGTTGCGCGTGGTGCCCAAATTGGAGCTACTCTTAAGCCGCTCCACCAGCTTACGCTGTGACTGTGCTGCGTGTGCAACGCAGACTTGTGACTTTCTTATTAATAACATCGCCCTGATGATCGTTACAGAGCGTAGAAAAGGAACGGTAAGCGCGAAGTGGAAAAACAGAACGAACGAGAATTAAAAAATTAGGTGTGTTTCACGCATATGAAATCTGATTAAACTGCGCAGCTTTGCAAGCGTGGATCTATAGCGTAGTGGGTATGACGCTGGCCTTCAGAACGTGAGTACCCGGCTTCAAATCCCGCCTCGTCAAGAAAGTTTATATTGTTCTTTTTTTTTCTCTCTCTCTCTTGCTCTTGGATCAAAAAATGATCATGTATTGAGCTTGAAGAGCGCGGGCTGAGAGTGGGACACGAGGTTCCAGGTTAACCGGTATCTCTCTTTCTCTGTTTCTCTCATTCTTTCTTTCTCTTTCCTTCTGTATCTTTCTTTCTCTATCTTTCTTTATCTCTCTCGATCTCATTTTCTCTTTCTCTCGGCCATAGCAAGTTGTGTTACAATCGCCGGTACAATGCAACCATATTGTTACGTAGGAAGACGCAGACGAAAAGCTATATACAAGTATATTTACAAGCAAATGCACCGCACTTGGCCAAGAGGCAACAGCCCGCACTAGCCTCTAATAATCGTCGTCGTCTTCACACTGCTCGCCTCTTCGTCATGGCAAATACTGTTCCGTAGCACTACCCCCGGCGGCAAAAGCGCCGTCCCGGAGCGATTAAAGGCCGGACTCGGTAGCAGTGTAGTATGCCTTGAGCCAACTGACGTGCACGACATCACTGGATGCCAGAGTAGACGGTGAAATCGAACTGACAGGTTCAATTTCGTACGTCACAGGCGTCACCTGGTGCAGCACGCGGTAGGGCCCTGTGTATCGCGAAAGGAGCTTCTCTGAATGTCCGACGTGATGAAAGGGCGACTACAGGAGCATGAGCGCACCAGGCGAAAACTGTACGTCATGGTGGTGGGCGTTGTACTGTACGTGTACAGTTGGTTCGCGACCGTACAGTAGATAAAATGGAGAGAATCCGGCGGTGTCGCGCCGGGAAGAATTATACGCAAATGTGACGTAAGGAAGGCAATGTCCCAGTCGTGGTGGTCCTTGGACACGTACTTGGACAGCATATCGCTAAGAGTACTGCTTCAACCGCTCCGTCAGGCCTTGGGCGTCTTGCGCTGGAGTTTGAGGTATAGTAGCGGCGCCTGGTGGCGGCGAGAGAAGTTATATCTGCGTAGTACCAGCTTGGGTAGTATTGAGCCCTGGCTGTGGCGAAGCACGTTTCTATAGCCCGAGTTTTACGTCGATTCGCACTTTTTTCGGCCTTATTGCGAGTGCGAAATAGCTCGTCACTTCTCAGAGACCACGCCGACCACGCTGCGAGCTCGCCGCAGCCTAGTTTAACTAAAACGGACTCTCCGTGTACCATGGGACGTAATGCTGGAAGCAGAAGGAATCGGCGACGCCGATCCGGAGAGACCTAGCTCAGCCGCGAAAAAGCGTCACCGTCGTTACTGCTGCGTCGTGAGCGGCCACGAGCAAGAAGGCCTGAATCCCAACATCATATTCTACCGTTTTCTTTCACGGCCTCACGAAGCGGAGCGTCGGGCGCGCTGGATAACTTGATTACCCCACTATGAGCAGCACAGGTTTGAGAGTTAAATGTGCTCATCCTTGACCTCAAGCCAGCACGTTGAGGCAGCGCAGCAAGGAAGTATTGATTACAGCACATCGATGGTCGAGCGCTGTCATTAAAAGCTACATCAAGCGAGCAGCGCACGAGCTCGCGCTGCAGCGCGATTCGCACGTAGTACGTTACTGCGAGCTCATATGAAGTGCATCAGTTATTTATCAGTTGCTAAAGGGACAGATGGCCGCTACTACAGCGCAGGCATGACTACTTGTTTAGCGGCATGCAGTCAACAAATATTGCAGGAATCCCGCTGTTTCGCGGCATGCTGACGGAGCGCTGCCGCCGCGGCGCGTACTGTCGTGCGCTCGAGCAGTTCGCCCATCGCGGCAAGCTGAAAGACCGCTGCCATCGCGGCCCGTACCGTCGTGCGCTCGAGCAGTGCCATACACATGATGTCTGCTTATCGCTGCTGTGAATTCATTTATAGCAAGCATTTCCTCGCGTTTGTGTGCCTGAATCTAGCAGCGTGCAAACCTTACCTGAAGTTCAACTTCGTACGTGAGTCGCTTCACTTGCGATTGACACCGCGCTAAAACTTCGCCGCTTATTTCTTGAACGACGTACATGTATTCGGTGTTGCATAATTTCTTGCCTTTACGCAGCGTGCCACCCCTGAAAAAAAATCTTCGGCGCCCGATATTCGCTGCAAGCCGTGGTACAACACAATTGAAAGTGGCGGGTCCACATTGTAAACGTGCTTTCCGAAGCAGACGACCGAGCTTGGTACTGCCCAGTTTCGGATTGAGGGCGCTTTTTGGCACCATATTGCAGCACGCCCTGGGCAACACAGAAGCCCCATTGGTTTGAGGATGGTATGAGGTAGTTAGCTTGTGTTGAGTGGAGCAGGAACGCACAATGTCGGCTATAACTTTGGAGAGGAAGTTACGACCATGGTCAGTAAGCAGCTGTTGCGGGGCGCCATGAAGCAAGATAATGTCACGCAAGAGAAAGTCCGCGACGTCAGTTGGACAACTGGTAGGGAGAGCCCGCGTGATAGCGTATCGGGTGGCGTAATCACTCGCGACGGCTACCCATTTGTTCCCAGAGGATGATGTGGGAAAGGGGCCGAGGAGGTGTAATCCAACACGAAAGAACGGTTCCACAGGGACGGTGATCGGCTGGAGATGACCGGCAGGTAGCACCTGAGGTGTTTTCCGACGCTGGCAGGGATCACAGGCAGCAACATAGCGTTGGACGGAGCGAGCGAGACCGCGCCAATAGAAGCGGCGGCGGACAACATAATAGGGTCGGCCATATAAGTACGGGCGGAACTTCGCAACCACCCAAACTACGGCCAGACACTGACGTTCAGTGATGGAATAGTTGCGCTCTGAGGGTGAAAGGACCCTGCTGGCGTAAGCGATAACACGGTCGTTGCTGCGCTGGCGTTGTGCCAGTACTGCGCCAATTCCGTGGCCGCTGGCATCAGTACGGACTTGGGTAGGCACAGATGGATCGAAATGGGCCAGAACGGGAGGCGTTGTGAGAAGGTCGATTAGATGCGAGAACGCAGAGGCCTCGTTATCGCCCCACTGCAAAGGGAAGTCTTTTTTCAAAAGCTTGGTTAGTGGTCGTGCTATGGCCACGAAATCTTTCACGAAACGGCGGAAGTACAAACAAAGGCGGATGAAGCTGCGCACATCTTTCACACACTTCGGAACAGGGAAGTGCGTAACAGCATGAATCTTGCATGGCTCCGGTTGCACTCCGTTCACGTCAACCAGCTGTCCAAGGACGGTAATCAGGCGACGGCCGAATTGGCACTTCGATGCGTTGAGTGGCAGCCCGGCTCGACGAAAAACGTCTCAGACTGCTCAGAGGCGTTCCAGGTGCGTAGCGAACGTTGGGGAGAATACTATAACGTCGTCCAAGTAGCACAGGCACATAGACCATTTGAAACCGTGAAGGGAATTCATCATGCGTTCAAAAGTAGCAGGAGCGTTACATAGACCGAACGGCATCACTTCGAATTGATAAAGACCATCGGGTGTTACAAATGCAGTCTTCTCGCGGTCTAGATCGTCCCCGGCAATCTGCCAGTAGCCGGAGCGAAGGTCAATAGAGGAGCAATAGCGAGCACCGTGGAAGCATTCAAGGGCGTCATCTATCCAAGGTAGGGGATACACGTCCTTTTTGGTAACCCGGTTAAGGTGCCAATAATCCACGCAAAAGCGCCATGAGCCATCCTTCTTTTTTACCAGTATTACAGGTGACACCCATGGACTACACGACGGTTCAATAATGTTCTTGGCAAGCATTTTGCGAACTTCTGCGTGAACAACTTGACGCTCAGCCGGTGACACTCGATATGGGCGGCGATGAATAGGAGGGGCATCGCCGGTATTATTGCGATGTTTAAAAGCTGTAGTTTGGGCCAAGGGACGATCGTTAAAGTAAAAAATATCGTGGTAGGAAATAGAACGCGGTAGAGCTCACGAGCATGCTCGGACGGCATGTCGGGCGCAATCATTTTCTGTAAGTCGGTGATGGTACAAGTTGCCGAACAAGTCTCGGAGCTTTTGCTTAAGCGAATTTCAACTGGTGAGCTCATCTTCGTGTGTCCGAAACCAAACTCGAGGTGTGCCACCGTGGTAAAAGACTACGTTGGCGAGCATGATAGTAGGGTCCCACCGCTTATTGCGGCTGACGTGTTCGTACAGGCTGATCCAGTCCTCGTCGTCCCCATCTTTGCCCGAGAATACGCCAGGATCACGGGAAGCGGGGAGAGCGATGTAGGTCGTCGAAGTGGCAGCAGGTGTCGGAGCCGGCTGAGTCGAGCTGTCGTCGCCGGGAGCCTTGACGGAAGGCTCGACGTACCGTCCACTGCGAAGCTCCGTGACGAGGTACAGGGAACGTCCACCTCCACCAGATATGTTACGTAGGAAGATGCAAACGAAAAGCTATATACAAGTATATTTACAAGCAAATGCACCGCACTTGGTCAAGAGGCAACAGCCCGCACTAGCCTCTAATCGTCGTCGTCGTCTTCACACTGCTCGCCTCTTGGTCATGGCAAGTACTGTTCCGTAGCAATATGGTTCCCATAAATGCGTGTTCTACAAGCATGGGTGTCAACGACAACGAGACCACCCTAGTGAGGCTTTAACACCTCCACAGCAAAAGGAAGATTGTTAACTTCCATAGAACAGTTTATGGCGTAAGATTTGGCTGGTATTCGGCTGTACATGGTGACGCTGTCACTGCGTCACGTCTTCGCAGTCTAGGTATTTTGAATGGCCGGTAGCTTTTTGCTAGGTCCATGGCAGCGTATACATGTTTTTATATCCTCATAAGACCCCATGGCACATTGCCTTCAACATTCTTCGAAATTCACTCGGAAGTGGTTACGCAAAGTATTCATTCTGGGTAGGAAGTAAAGTGCATGTGTAAGTGTAAAGTGGTTTAGTCATATTCTTGTCATCCGCTATCGAGGAATTTGACAGTGAAATTATCTAGACTTCTGTGTCGTCCCACACGGCCGAAAGCAACCTTGAGGTGAGTTTCCAAATTACTGAGATTGCGTGACAGTACCGTACGCTGCAGCAACATGGAAATGTACTACACGTAGTTCCATCCTAATCGCTACGTTTAAACAATGAAATGCAGCTTTTACTAAAGCAAACATTAGGAGTTGACAAATATAATAATTTTGTTCACGTAAATGGAGCCGCACTTTTTGGCATCTAACCATGGTATTTAAATTTAAAAATTTTTTTTCAAGCTCATAAGATAACAGTACACTATAAAAACCACCTTGAAGACCGCTATATCCAATAGTTTTGTTCGGGTCTCAGGTAGATATATTACAATGTTAGATTGTAGTACCTACCAGAGCACGGAGGAATCACTTACAATAGATGAACCGCGTTTCCTTGAATGGGATGAAGACGCCATTTTTACAAAAAGAAAAAAGAAAATCTAGCGGGAAAAAATGATCATGGATTGAGCTTGAAGAGTGCGGGCTGATAGTGGGCCTGGAGGTTCCAGATTAACTTTTACCGCCTCTGTTTCTTTACCAAGTATGAAAGGATTAGCGAACGAACACTTCTACAGTCCATCCCCATTGGAATCAGCTTGCCACTTCTGATAACGGAATAATTGAGCTTCTGTTCAACAGAATACCGCCGTAGCTTTCCATATACTGCGACGGCAAACAAAACAGAAACTTGCTTTGGTCGCTGCTCCCTGAGACAATACACGGAAAAGGGAACTAATTTTCAAGACGCTCAAGAGATCACCTTAGGCTACTTTACATCCTAGAGCTGTTTTTATTTCATTATTGTTTTTTTCATATCAGAGCGTTTACTCCAGACTGACCGCGAAGTCTCAAACACCTAAGCCAGTTGTTTTTCGAAACTCCAGCCCGCCGAAGAGGCTGGAACTCGCTGTCTACCTAACGTCTAACCGCGCAGACGCCGATCCGTCTAACGACTGGAGAGATTACGAAGAACCGAAAAACTGTTCACATGGTGCCCCCTAACAGCCGCAACTCGCGGAGTCCGGAAGCAATGGCCGGTTGTCAGCCGCAGACCGCTATCTCCCCACCGAGCAACGCCCCTGACGCCTTCGAGCGCCTCACCGCATCTTCGTGTGGAGAGTAAGCGTTGGGGTGAGACCCCTGGTCAACCCCTCAGGAAACACGCGCACTCTTTAATCTATTTCAGCACCCGCTGGGTGACCAACTGGCCCGAAGCAACGCTGAAATCTACGTTTTTACGCTAATGTATGGTCGCCATTCCAGGTTTAGCGGCGGGAACGGACAGATCTCATTCCTGCCGGTGGACAAGTCAAACATGTTCTGGTGTGCTGCCCAATCCCCTTTTTTGTGTGTTGTTTTCCTCGGAACCTTCTCATACCGGGAACTGTTTTGCTGGAAAACCTCTCACTGATGAACACGTTAGTGCAGTTCAGAACGCAGTCTAAACAAAACACTATAGCAACCTCAGTGGGCACCTTGTACTGATCAGCTCCACTGGTGTGGATTTCTGTTTGTAGTTGCAGCATTGCAACACTATCCTATTTCTTATGAAAAGAGTTTTTTGAAGAGTTTTTGCCAGCCGCCTTTTCGCAGGTAAGACAGGAGGTGTAGTGGCCCATGAACAAGCAGATAGCTAAAACGCATTTAGATAGGGGCGAAATTCGAATACGCCGCTGTCCCATGCACTGGAGGCGCGTTAAAGGCCCCTTTGGTGGTCAAAATTAATACGGAGTCCTCCAATATGGCATGCCTCAAAATCAGATCATGGTTTTGGCACGTAAAACCCCAGAGTTCATTCATTCAAAGTTAACACAAGTCATCAGTTCAGTGTGAGAAGTGTTCTAATTACTACAAGAATAAAGTAACATGCAGATTTTACCTGCTCTGATGGCGTAGTGGCTTCAGCCTTGCGCTAAATCCCGACTTCGGCGGTCGCACTTAGATGGGGGCGAAATGCAGAAAGGCCCGTGTACCGTGCCTTGGATGCACGTTTTAGTTCTCCAGGTGGTCAAATTAGTCAGACGTCCCTAACTATGGCATGCCTTTATAATCATATCGTGGTTTTGGCACGTAGAATTCCAGAGTTTATTTAATTTTTACAGCGTAAGCTGTTATGGGATCATTCTAATAGCCGTTTCATTTTGCGATGATGCCACCGCCGACGGCTTACGCCGCCGTAACTACTATCGCCGGAAATGCGGAAAAAGTACCCGATTCCCGCCGGGATCCAACCCGCGCCCGCTGCGTGTGAGCCAGATACTCTACCACTGAGCCATGCAGGCGCTTGCTATCGGGCCAAGGAAAATGCCCTATAAGGCAAGCGCGCAGGGGCAGATGACCCGAGCCTCCGCCAGTATGGTGGCGCCATCTAGGTAAGGTGCCTGCAAACGCAGCGCGAGCAGGCGCACACTACGAGATGCGATTCAGATGAGGCGCGCAATCAACGCTATCCCGAAATGCCGAGCCTCCGCCAGTATGGTGGCGCCATCTAGTTAAGATGCCTGCAAACGCAGCGTGCCCGACATGTAAGTTGCAGTTGTAAGGCTTGATCGGGCTCAGAAGACTGCTGTGCAGAGAGCATTACAAACCGCAGCTTGCCATCGACGTGGGGCGGAGAGTTCTGATTGTTCTAGTCAAAACGAGGCGAACAGACTGCCGCGAAGACCCTGTTGTGCGTGGTGCCCAAATTGGAGCTACTCTTGAGCAGCTCCACAAGCTTACGCTGTGACTGTGCTGCGCGTGCCTCGCAGGTCTGTGACTTTTTTAATAAGCCGGCTTTGCAGTAAGTATTGAGATCGATGGCGCATAAGGCATTTCCCCAACCTATTGAGAAAAGAAACGAAATACAGCAACATATTGTTACGGAGCGATCCACACATGGATCAGCGCGATGCTTGGCGGCGCGACAAAGACGACGATGAAGACGCTAGCTCTTGGGACGGATCGGACATCTCTTGCCCTAGCCTCCTCTGTATATATTTTGTAAATATATCCTTCGCCTCCATCTCGCTTCCGTAACACTTTGGTGGTGGTGCGGGGTACGTCTCACCTCGCAACGGAACTTCGCAGCGGCCCTCGTTTCGGACATCTGTCTGCAATGGCGGAAGACACAGCGTCTACATCAGCGCCCGCCACTTCAACGGTCGTGCTTGTGCAACCCCGGAATCCTGACACATTCTCCGGTTCCGGTGACGCGGATGTTGAAGACTGGCTGGCGCAGTACGAATGCGTGAGTAAGAACAACCGATGGAACCCTACCATGATGTTGGCAAATGTAATCTTCTACCAGACAGGCACTGCGAAGGTATGGTTCGATAATCACGAAGCTGAGGTTTGGAGCTGGGACACCGGCAAAGAAAAACTCCGAGCATTGTTTGGGAAGCCCAATGGCCGGAAGATCGCCACGACAAAGACGCTCGCGTCACGTGCGCAGACGGCTACTGAATCTTACGTCGCGTACATGGAAGACGTATTAGCGCTATGCCGAAAGGCCGACGCCGAGATGCCGGACGACGAGAAGGTTGGGCATATCTTGAAAGGGATCGCCGACGAAGCCTTCAACCTTTTAATGTGTAGAAATTGTTCTACAGTCGACGCTATTATAAAGGAGTGCCGGCGCTTTGAGCAGGCTAAAAGCCGGCGCATTGGCGACTCATTTGCCCGGCTTCCCAACACGGCGGCAACGTCCTCTTGCGAAGACCGCACGGCTGCACAACCATCAGTTCCACCAGATCAGCTGACGCGTATTGTACGCCGCGAACTTGAGGCCATGACCCCTGCTCTTGTTCACGCCGGTGACTCGAGCTCGATTACGGCTCCATTCGTTCAAGCCATTGTCCGGCAGGAGCTCGCCGACATGGGCATTCACTCTGTGTGCACCGTTGCCAGCCCAACACAAACTTCGTGGCATCCGCCCTCTTCCTATCAAGAGCAGCGATACGCTACTCGATATCACGACCCTGCTGCGTGGCGAACCCCTGACAATCGACCGATATGTTTTACTTGTCACCGTATCGGCCACGTCGCCCGTTATTGCACCAAGACGCTGATTGCTTATCACGTCACCCTGTCGATACTACCGACCTCACTGACCCTGACTACGACGCCTGCGTACTGTCCATCCTTTCTTTGGATGATATCCCCGCCGAACAGCGACGAGACGTGCCCTTACGGCTCATCATCGACCGTCTTACCTCTCCATCACCAGGCCATTCTGTTCGCCTGTTTAAGCTACACGACAACGTGCTGTATCGTCGTAATCTCAGCTCAGATGGCCAAGACCTTTTGCTTGTCCTACCTTGCCATCTTCGCTCCAGTGTTCTTCACCAGCTTCACGACGTACCAACTGCCGGTCACCTAGGTGTCTCGCGTACTTACGCCCGCATTCGACGCCGGTTTTTCTGGCCTGGCATGTACTGTTCTGTGCTCCGCTACGTCGCTGCTTGTGAACGCTGCCAACGCCGCAAGCACCCTTCAGCGCTGCCTGCAGGCCAGCTACAACCTATTGATATCCCTGCAGAGCCATTCTTCCGCGTCGGCCTTGACCTTCTAGGCCCTTTCCCTACGTCCATCTCGGGAAACAAATGGGTTGCGGTCGCGACAGACTATGCCACGCGCTTCGCAATCACCAGGGCATTGCCGACAAGCTGTTCAACAGACGTCACTGACTTTCTCCTACACGACGTAATTCTACATCATGGCGCCCCTCGGCAGCTCCTCACCGATCGCGGGAGGTACTTCCTATCGAGAGTGGTAGATGACATCCGTCGTGCTTGCTCCACTGAACATAAGCTCACCACCGCTTATCATCCGCAGACGAATGGATTGACCGAGCGCTTGAACCGAACGCTAACTGAGATGCTGGCCATCTATGTTTCACCAGATCATCGTGACTGGGACTGCACGTTACCCTTTGTTATCTTTGCGTACAATTCCTCGAGCCATGACACCGCCGGATATTCACAGTTTTATCTGCTGTTTGGCCGACATCCTGCACTGCCCTTCGAGACTCTCCTTCCTTCGGCTCCTCACTCGCCTGCTGAATACGCCAGTGACGTCGCAGCTCGAGCCCGTGCAGCTCGTCAACTTGCCCACGATCGACTTTCTGCTCCGCAAGCAGCCCAGAAGTCCCGTTACGATAGCCGACACAGAAGCGTGCACTTCACGCCTGAGAGAGAGAGAGAGAGAAACGAGAAGGGAAAGGTAGGGAGGTTAACCAAGGACGTGCCCGGTTGGCTACCCTACGCTTGGGGAGAGGGAAAGGGGAAGAATAGATAAGGAGCGAGAATACGAAAAAAAAACACATAAAGAATCAATTATTCACACAGTCAGTCGCAGAGGAAGGTCCACTGTCACAAGCGCTCATATAGTCCAGTCTCCTTCAAGAACTGAAGAAGAGCTTTTGTGGCCTTTCGCATGCAGGAATGCGTAAGCCATGGTCCCAGAATCTTTTCCTCTGATAGCACTCTGCTATCTAACATGCTGAGTTGAGTTTGAAGAATCCGTCGTTGAGCGTCAAAAGCTGGGCAATGACACAGAAGGTGCTCTAGCGTCTCATCGCAGCCGCACAAATTGCATGCCGCACTGTTAGTCATTCCTATTAGGAATGAATAGGAATTTGTAAATGCGACGCCCAACCACACGCGACACAGTAAAGTTGCTTCACCACGGGAGAGTCCAGGTGGCAGGCGAAGTCGCAATTTAGGGTCGAGAGAATGCAAGCGTGAGTTGCTGAAACCTGGTGAACTCCATCTTTGAAGTGTGATGTGGCGAGCAAGTGATTGAAGTTGCCGCGCAGCGTCCGTTCTTGAGAGTGGTATAGGCACTCGCTGATGTTTTTGATGAGCCAAGCGAGCAGCTTTATCGGCGCTGTCGTTGCCAACAATTCCGCAGTGGCTCGGCAACTTCACGCCTGGCTCTCTGGTGCTCCTATGGCCGCCATGCCGCCGCATTGGCCTATCAGAGAAGCTCCTCTCACGTTACACCGGGCCCTACAAGGTCCTTCGTCAACTCGGTGACGTAAATTACGAAATTGTACTCGTGGATCCTGATTCTTCGACCTCATCGCTGCCAACTGAAGTTGTTCATGTTTCCCGGCTGAAGCCATGCTGCTCTTCTAGCTCCTCGCCTTCATAGCAAGCACCAGGAGGGCGCTTGAACCGCCGGAGAGTGATGTTACGGAGAGATCCACACATGGATCAACGCGATGCTTGGCGGCGCGACAAAGACGACGATGAAGACGCTAGCTCTTGGGCCGGATCGGACATCTCTTGCCCTAGGCTCCTCTGGATATATTTTGTATATATATCCTTGGCCTCCATCTCGCTTCTGTCACAATATAAAGACTTTTACAAGTGACGAAATTAAATGCGCACTGGTACATACAACGAGAAGCGGCCAGGCGATAAAAAGCGATAATTGTGAAGCCATCTGCGGCATGTAGTGCAGGAGTGAGTTTCATTCTGATACGGTTCTTGCAAAAAATAATAATAAATAAAGCATAGCGATAGGCTTTGGTTCTCGTTCAAATCACTGCTAAGTTATCTTATGTTTGCCTCGACTCTGTAGTGCTGCATTGTACCGTATCTAGGAGTGGAAATCAAATTTTCTTCTAATACTGATTATATTGAAAATTTCCTGTATTAACTATCGCACGACGAATGCCGACACTAATGCGATTACAATTAAAGCCAATGTAGTGACAAACTGTAATGCCGACCTACAGACGCATGACGTGCGATGTGTGTCGCTGACAGATGCACTGCCAAGATGGCTGCGCATGGCCCGTGCGTGAATTCAGGCAAAAATGTCTGAGCATATATGACGCGTTCCGCAAAGCTAAGACGCAACCAAGGACGGGAAAAAAACTTCAGGGCAGGAAAGAGCGCCACTTGCAACTAGTTTATTGAAAGCAGACGGGGTCTCATTTATTGGAGAAGGCAGGCATTTGCGCACGTACGTTTTGCGCACAGAACTCTTTGCATCATTATCCGATCATACGGTGCACAAACTGGCGTTTAGTACCGCGTAAAGCCACAGACTTATCGCTGTCACAGATGTCACGTTTCATGTTGATGGCAGTGTTGCCAGGTTTGGCTATATATAGGCAAATTGGGCTACGGGAAAAATTTTTTGGCGTTGACTTGGACGAGTTGGCTATGTGGCTATATTTGGGCTACTGAAAATCGGCGACTTGGCTGGGTTTGGGCTATAAGTGGCGTCCTAATCCACGCTCCAGAGGTGGCTCTGATCGGGTAGAAGCAAATATCGAAGGCTGTGTTTTAGCTGGCGGCGGAGGCCACGTGGCTGAGCGTGTGCCCCCCCCCCCACCCCGCCTTTCCTTTCCCCTCTGCGCCGTTGTCTGAGCCGGTGGCTTTGATCTTTCATGCACTGAAATTTACACCCTGCTTCACCGTTAGGCACACGATCCCAGGGCATTGGAATGAACCTGGGAGTAGTGGGTTTTTCACACTGTACTAACATGCCTATGCTTAGGAAGGGAAAGCAATGACATAGGGTCGGGGCAGTCGGGCGATCGTGGCACCGACATGAAAGAAGGGAAGCACGGGTGGATGACACGCCCCAGTGTGTTCATGGCCATGTATTAATTCTGGGTGAAGTATCGCGCCGGGCACAGCTTTCGACCTAACCCACGTATCTCGCACGAAGCTTTACTGCCATTTTCCT